>NC_092634.1:66622310-66932310 GCF_039555335.1 Amphiura filiformis | reverse complement strand
TTCTTAACGCAACGCTACTCCGACTTCAGCAGTTTGCAAAGAGCTGTAAGACGTTAAGTGAAAGTAACTTGTACTCCCTCTCTCTTCCCTCTCTCTCTCTTTCTCCTCCCTTTCTCTCCCCTACGCCCTCCCTCTCGTTCTTTCTCTCGCTCTCCGATGCACTTTTGTTTGAAGTGCTTTCTTAAATTAATAACCACACGATCAAATTTGTTACTTATTATACCGCCAATTTCTGAACGCACCACTACTTCGACTTCCGTCAGTTTGCAAAGAACTGTAAGACAATAAGTAAAAGTAACTTGACTCCCCTCTCTCTTTCTCTCGCATTTTGTAGCGGTAGATTTGTTTGAAGTGTTTTTATCCTAAGTTTAGAAGCAACGCAAGTTATATGTACTGTCACTTTATCTGAGTTCTCTCGCTCTCTGTAACGGTAGAATTGTTTGAAGTGTTTTTATCCTAAGTTTAGAAGCAACTTAACGCAATACTGCACTAACGTTTTTAAAAGAATTAAAAGAATTGCAGTTGGATCATCTGCACTGTATCGTCACTAGGCATGCACACAGCCAAGGCTGTTTGTAATACGCCAAAGGCAAAAGGTGCCGGAAATAGAAGAGAGCATTGAATTTTACTAAACTCTCAAAATTTATCGTTTTTTAATAAAAGGTACAATATCTATTCATAAAAAGTTGTGAAGATTACATATAAGATTTATTGACGTAAAATTAAGTTGACAAAGTTTTCCGTAGTTATTATTTTAGTCAAAAATTTGCTTGTAAGAGATCGATCATTATCCATAGGAACTCCTCGGTTTAGCTTTTTAAAGTCTAAAATGAAAGCTGAACCTTGAAGAATCGTTGCATTCCAATCCCCGGAAGGGGTCCTCCCTGGTTGAAGGTATAGAGGGATGTGCCACGGTTTTGGGGTACCTTTTCAGGAATTGTGATATATCAATGGGTGGGCTTTCAGTGGAGACCAATGCGCAATATTGGGAACATTTGGGCAATAGTGCCCCTAAAAGCGCCCAAAAGGGTAAAGTTTGGTCTTTTCATTCGTCTTTTCCTTCTTTCCTAATCGCTACCCAGCCACCGAATTGGTGGTGTGCGCCCTTATACCGACTCCCGACAGTCAGAGCGAGTCATGCCGCGCGCGTGTACGCCGACCGACTGCCGCGCTGCCGCCGACGCATTGTCTAGGTATGATAGGCCAAGCGTGTTTTTAATACGCAGTTCAGAGTATTATCGCCGCCGCTGCGGCATGGCGAATCAGCCAATGATGATTGTATCCGTTTGTGTACAAAGCGCATGCGCAATGCCGCTCAGCGTGAAGGTATGAAGCAACGTTTGTCACGAACGAACGAACCGAAGACAGGGTTAATGCATGAGGTGCTGTTCGCACCTAAAAATGAATACGAGAACAAAAAAGTAAACGACGCGACGCACTAGCGGTATACCCAAACGAATACGGGAAGACGAAATTGACAGAAGAAAGATAATAATAAAGGAAGAAGCAGAAAAAGTAAAAAAGACTTTCATTTTGCATTAAAATTATAAAATATAGATAACATTTCGTCGTCCGTATTCCATAGTGGCGTATAGTTCCGCAGCCGCACTTCAACTTTTGGAGAAAATCGGGTTTGGAGAAGAGCCAATTTAAGATTGCGGTTGTGTAAATCAGACAATCATTATATTTTGTAAATGATGTGAAATTTCTGTAGTAAACTAAATAGATTTTATTGTTATATATTTTTCAAAAGAAATAAATACATACTTTTGCTGGCAAACTGACAATAAAACTATACGTCACTATGGAAAACGAACAAAACGCAATACACTAACCTTTGTCGTATTCCATAGTGGCGTATCGACCATACGCCACTTTTTATACATTTTTATAATTATGAAATATCGGCAAAAATGAAAAACATCGTATTCCATAGTGGCGTATAGGTCCGATACGCGTACGCCACTATGACATACGATGTTTTTCATTTTTGCCGATATTTCATAATTATAAAATGTGTATAAAAAGTGGCGTATGGTCGATACGCCACTATGGAATACGAAAAATGTCACTTTGTAACTATACGCCACATTTAATTAATCAATTACTAATTAATTAGCTAATTATGACTGATGAGACTTAGAAAAAATGAAAGAGAACATCATTAAAGACATATGTGCCAATTTTCAAAAAAATGACCAAAAATCACTATACGCCACTATGGAATACAGCCGACGATTTTACCTATGCCTACGGGAAAAGAGGTACACAACGTAGAAAGACTATTGCTGGTTTCATACTACCCTGCCGCTTGCCGCTGAGCGGCTTGGCGCACGCGCATTGCAGACAAATGGACACAATAAAGGCTTTTCATTGGCTGAAACGCCCTGCCGCTTGCCGCAGCGGCAAGCGGCAGGAAAGTATGACGGGCGCTTATCAGTTTGTAGAATTGTAAAAAAAGCAGAATACCAACACTGATGCGGGAAGAAAAAAATGGTAGAACAAAAAACGAAAAGAGGAAGTAGTAGAAAAAACAAACGAATCAAAATGATTTCATTTTTCATCCCGCTATTTGACTAACGTATGAATAAATAGAACATCGAACATTCATTAAATAAAATTGAAAAAAGCCAAAATTACACATACTTAATTTACATAATAATTAAGCATGAATACATAATAAGCTATAATTAGCTCATTTGCATAATCTACTATTTCTTGTGTAGTCTTTGTTATCAAATGATTTTTTATACATATGTGCCAAACTGCCAAAACAACTACACCCTGATATTATGTGCGGTTTTAATATATATTATTATAATAGCTGGACTTATTCAGCTTCACTTTTTCACAGATTGGCCGAAATTGCTAAAATATTATATTTGGTTGATTTATTACAATTATTCAATGAAATATTTTTAAATTTTGTTTTCTTTAACAAAGTCAGGAAAGAAAGGTATTAACCTGTAATATACGTCTAGCCCTCTTCTTTTGTTCCATTATCTATTGTATTTCTTTTGTTCAAAGTCTGGTCAACTGTCGATTATATCAAGTAATGTGGACAGGTCAAGATAATTTGGACAGGTCAAGATAATCTGGACAGGTCAAGATAATCTTGGTCAGGTCAAGATAATCTTGGTCAGGTCAATAAATTTTGAACAAGAGAAGTACATGTTCATATTTAGAAACACTGGCCACATTATTTGACTTTTGGACATTTCAACAAACTTAAAATGCATCAAAGTTTAATATATTTTACACGATCAGCATAAATTATTATGCAAGTTTATGCATATTAGATTTAAATGAAGATGGTAAACAATACTTGTGTGTATTGAATGACACCAAGAACACCTATATTGAATAATGCAAATTAGTTTGTATTATGTCTTAAAGCCTGTATAATTAGGACGAGGATGTCAATCTACCTTTGTCCCACCTCCCCCAACTAACGCAGATTCCGACAAAGTAGGTAACAAAACAAGAGCCATGAGGTCTTACAAATTAAGTTCAACCAAGGATATTTTGCACCTAAAATGCAGCACATTACAGGCCACAAGACTAGATGTAGAAAAACTACAACAATCTGCGGCCTAACCCCAACCAAAAAAGGTCGAGGAAGGTACCCAGGAATATGCGTTGATTTGGTTCAGGACATTTGTTCTATAAGTATATTAAAGATAAATATAAATTCTATGGTGTTAAATGAGTTACCGCCATGTCTAGGTAAAACACACCCACTTTGACCTTTGAACTATTTACATATTCATTATTAATATTACGAATATGTATAATCGAGTGGGACATGACCACAAGTGAATTGAATAGAATCTCCGGTTAAAATCAATGCTGTATTGATTTGATTAAATCACTTTCAATTGACACTAGATAAGACTCGTAGACTCAAACGCAGGACACACAGGAAGAATATTACACTGTCTCGGTGTGTTTTTATTTTGGAAAACCCTAAACTTACACAAGATAATCATATCAGCTTTTCCAGTTTGTCTTTTTGAAAATGAATAAACCATAACAACAAATTCGTTTATTTTGGCTCACCGTATATGTAAGATAAACGGTTCAAAACAGACCATTACCATAGATAATCGGTGTCTTGTTGAGGTATGGTTCGCATGTTAGTCGCTCGGAAGGCTCGACCCCTTCGGGTCTCGCCTTCCGAGCGACTAACATGCTCACCATACCTCAACAAGACACCAATTATCTATGGTAATGGTCTGTTTCTCACCCTTTATCTACTACATAATTAAATTAATGCTGCATTTGTTCAAACAAGTGTCCAAATAAGACAAAATTTCGAAATGTGCCAATTTTGTCATTATAGCCATTTGTGGCAGGTTTTCAATTCAATTTCAATTACTATGTGGTTTTTTTTTTGGTTTTTCTGTTTTTGTTTTTGTTTTCGTTTTGGTTTTTGATGCTTCTATACTTTTCACAAAATGGGTCAGAACAGCTCTACTCCATAATCCATCTCCTTAATATATATCACTAAATTTGCAAAACAAACCGCTAATGCAATAGCACGCACGCACAAAAAAAACTACTCACAGTGGCGCCATTCTATTCCTGCTCAATATTGAATCAATCTTCGATTCCATACTTTTCGAGGTTTTTAACTTTCAGAGAGCCCAATCAATGCGTGTTGCCGAATCTCAAGCCTGGTAGTTCTGTACACTTAGTGGCAAAAGGTCTGGCAAAATTTGTCAGCTTTGTCTTTTGATGTAGTGTAGACTTGACGCCCATCCTTCAGCACTGGTATCTACTCTGGGGGATTTTCAGCAAGTTTTCTTAAACTTTCCGTATAGTATATAAGTCGAATTTTGATACTTATTATGTTAATAAAATAATAATGCCATAATTGTTCAGTTTTGTCTTTTGATGTAGTGTAGACTTGACGCCCACCCTTCAGCACTGGTATATCTACTCTGGGGGAATTTCAGCAAGTTTTCTTAAAGTTTCTGTATTGTATATAAGTCAAATTTTGATACTTATTATGTTAATAATGCCATAATTGTGTGTTTGTCTGTCTGCACCTGTCTTGTCAGTCCTTTGTCTTGCACTCCCACCTTGTATCGTCTTTCTAGTTTGTAATCTTGTCCCATAATTTCTTGCCTTAAGGGATGGGGTATGAACGTTTGGACAGTATTTATTGTGGGACATTAGAGCACATCAGACATATCGAATTGCATTCTAAATACGAAGAATGTCCTTCTGATATCAAAAATTTTTGATTTCTTGAAATTCGCAATGTTATACACATTTTTATGGCAAATGATTAAAAATTGATATTTTTGATATTTAACAGTACTCGAAGTAAACTTTATAAATATGATGATTTATGCTTAAAGTGTATGTAGGTGGGATGAAAAGCCGATGATCAATTGAAAATGTTGACCTTTCGTATTGAAGATATGGATTTTTTTTTTTTTTTTTCCCAAAACACCAAAAAAAATTAGGTCTTTTGTATTATATCGTGAATTTCAAAAAAATGAAAATTATTTGATAAAAGAAAGACATTCTTCATATTCAGAATGCAATTCGATATGTCTGGTGTGTTCTCATGTCCTACAAAAAATACTGTCGAAATGCTCAAAACGCTCCTTCCCGATCCCTTAAGGGTGACCAATTCTTTTCGATCTTTGCTCCTTTTGGTCTACCCGCCATGTAATTATTAATTTCTCTTTCATTGTACTAGTACAAATAATGGTGAAATAAATGAAAACTGGAACTGATTTACCAGACATTGCTTGTTGCTGAGGCTGCCATCTGCCGAGGATGCCATTTATTGTGTACAATTTAGTTTGACATTAGGTTTCACTGCCTAAACAAAATTGATCACAACTTTGATTCCCACTTGAGGTTATAGTATCTGTCAATGAGGAGACCAGATCACCAGGCGGTCATTATAGCTAGAGGCAGTGTATGACACAGATGAATCAGTGAGTTAGATAAAATCACCTTGTGTGGTATTTAGTTCCCAGGAAGTGAGTTTAGCCTGAGGCAATTTGTGGTCAAATGTGTACTACTCACCACAAGAGTTATTACCGTCGATTTGGTTGAAAAGGAGGTGACACATGATCAATTCTGTTCATGCCGTGAAACCTAATGAAAAATTTGAAAATGGGATAAAAATAGGCCCAAACTGAAGCAATTCGTAGACAAGTTTTAACTTTTATTGTTACAGTGTAAATTATTGCCTTAAACATAGTGTTGGGTGTCCAAAGCAGAAGCGAAAAGGAGGATTTGTTTATCCATACACAGGGAGTTGGAAGGTTTTGCAAAATGAAGGTCCAATTGAAGCCATTTGGTGCGTCATTTTTACACATTTTTAGGATTTAGGATTTAGAATAGAGAATTGATTATTTATGTTCACCCAGACATGTAACACACAGCACATTATGGGTTTGATTAAAGTGTGTGGGTATGTGTGGGGGGTGGGTGTGTGGGGTTGTGTGGGGGTGTGGGTTTTCTGTAGATGAGGTGTTTGATTGCGCCATCGGGTTTGCGAATTATGTTCAGGGAGGGGATTTGTTTATCTTTTTTCAATTCGTATGTGAATTTTATGCTAACTGTGCCATCTATGTTGTTCAAATGTAGTAAGCTAATCCATACTGCCTTGTTTGACGACTAACTTTGGACGCTAATTCACCTCAATTACATTTATGACCATTTGATATAGAACAATTGTAGAACCACTACATCTTCTGGAAACACCACCAGTGTTGTTGGATCAAGTCATCACTAATTACTAAGAAACCAGACAAGTAGGTTTCGAAACGCCGAGTCTCCATAAAATTTGAGTACTTTGTATATGGATATGTTTTATAGAACTTTAGCTACTAATTAAACAATTAACTATCCAAATGAACCTCTGAATGTTTGCCATTTTCTTAGGCACTCCCATGCATTTTGAGCATGTTGAATGGGGTCTTAAACTATTGTGTTGTAAAATTGTACGAATGTGTTAACAGATATGAGAGAAGTTAAACTTTCGTCTTTACATACTTTATTTTTAACTTTTAATGCTGATATTCGCATATCTGTACAATGTCGTTTACTTTGGCTGTAAAAAGGTATATTCAATTGAATGTTTTTTATTAAGTGTTGTATCTTAATAAACCTAAGATCAAATGTAATATTTTTTAAGTTAAAACTTATTATTGTAAAAACGAAGTCTATGGATTTTCTTTATTATCAAACTTCCTATAAAGAAGTAATAAACCCGTGGTAATAAAGTGCTCTTTGGTAACGCGTTGAGGGGAATTCCCTTTTTACATCGCTCAGTGTTACGTATCAATCCAATACTGATGACTATAGTCCCGGGGTTTTCAATCTATTTTCACATTTGATAACCCTAACCCTACTGAAAACACTTTATACTGGACGTCTTCAGGAGTGGGCAACATATAGGGCACTTTATATAAAGTCTGCACAAAAAGTAACGCAGCTGTTATAAATACGTCTATAGCTTCAGAACTAATAATTGTTTCCACAATATTTCTACATAGAAAGAAGGATGATTTATTTACGCGCATTTTGATATCCCATTTGTCAAATGTCGTTCAATACTAACAACACAGTAGTGCTTTAAAAGAAAAATACCCGAATTTAAAAATTGCAGTTTACAGCGATCAATGGGGAGTACGCAAGGATTGTGGCACGTAAAACACTCCATTTATCTTCGCGCTGACTTCAAATCATTTTTCTTTAAAAACACTGCTATATTGTTAATATTAAACGAAATTGGATAAATGGGGTATCAAAATGCGCGTAAAGTGATTTGAATTCAGTACGAATATAATGGCGTGTTTTACATCTTACAATGTTTGCGTTAATAACCATCATCATCATCATCATCATCAGTCGGCTGCGGAGCAGGCGACTACAAGCTTTCTCCAACTAATGCGATCTTGGGCAAGCGAAACAATTTTGTTTGGCTGCAGCATCCCTTCAGTATCTCCCAGGAGGTGCTGGACATACTGTAAGTACAGTGTGCGCGGCCGTCCCGGTTTCCTCTTCCCATGTGGTGGAATATAAAGCGCATATTCTTTCACAGGCTCGCCATCTTCAAGACGCAGTATATGGCCGAGAAATTTGAGTTGATGAATCTTGACTCTGGCAACCAGTGGAGTGGTGTTGGTCAGGTTGTAGATGGTTTCGTTTGGAATCCGATCCACACGCTTGATGTTTAACATGACTTTGTAGCAAGATGTTGCAAATGCATTGATCTTGTTTTCCATGTCCTGGTAATTACCCATGACTCGCACCCGTACAGAAAGACAGTAACACACGTTGTCTGAAACAGCTTGATTTTTGTTTCGATTGGCAGGGACGGGCTTCTCCAAAGGCGTTCCAGTTTCCAGAAAGCTGCCCAGGCTAGTGCTTTTCTTCTAACCACTGATCGGTATAATAAAGTGAAACTATTTAAATGCGGGGATTTTCCTAAAAAATGAATTGGAGGCTTAGATTTCCCATAATTTTCGCTGAAATCAACAATTATAACAAAGGAATGATGATGCCACTGATCTCTGAAAGGTGGCAATATCACTTTAACTGACATACCACTTCCACCCACAAAACATGTATACAGCATACCAGTCTTATACCGTATTATGTTATGCTGTAGACTTCAAATATTCGACGTAGAATTTTCATTCGACAAAATATTCGCTACGGTATTCAATTCATTTTTATTTCCTACCAAATGTGTGTTGACAAAAAATCATTTATATGTTATGTCAAATATCTGGTGGAAATACATTATCGATTTTATGATTTTATAATAACTGCAAATAGAATGGGAGATTAAATAACGAAGACATGTCGCATCGAATATTCTACGTCCACTAAAAATTCTATAATGACCTTAACAATACGGTATTCATGAATTGTTTATGAAATCCACTTTGAAGTGAGTACAGTACAGAGGGTTTTCGTTATTGATTTTTTTAAACAATGGCATTCAGTAATATGTCAGGCTGTCCAAAGAAAATAATGAAAAGATGGGACCATATTGATATTTTAGAAACCCGGCCGCGTTACCAAAATTGAAATTTTGTGGGCCAATCTAAGCTAAATTACAGCATATGTCACTGAGTAATCATGCATTGTCGTAATGCAATAATAGTTACACAATTTGTTTGTGCTATTTCATGTAAAATTGCATAATCTTACCAACGACAGACCCAAACAAAGATTTGAAAAAGCTGAATACTAACATAGCTATATGCAGCATGGTATTGATAAATAATTGCAAAACCCTCAACTTTTAGGAGCAACTCAGCCGCTTATTGCACCTTTTTTGGACAACGCCTGCCAGGCCCGTACGCAGAGGGGGGGGGGGGGGGGGGTGCGGGGGTGCGGCGCGGCCAATTTGGAAAAGTATACAAAATGTCCAAAAAATAAAGAATTTGCGAGCGTAGCGAGGCAAAAAAATCAGGGTTTTTACACTTTTTTGGACAAAAAAGGTCAAAATTTTAGGCAGAAAGTCCACTTTTCACAAAATTTGGAAAAAAGGTCCACTTTTTCAAAATCAGCACCCCCCAAATGAAATCCTGCGTACGGGCCTGACGCCTGCGATTGAATAGGAAGATTGGACTAGCAAAGTAGAGGATGCACAGTGTCGACTTCCTATTCGATAAATATAAATTTAATACTCCGTTGGTGAGCGACGGGCGACTGGTATTTCACCGAACGCAAGAAAAGGAGTTCTATCTGATTGGCTAGCAATCGATCGCTTAGGTCGCTTAGTAGTCAACTACAAACTCAAAACTGAGCATCGTATTCAATTCGATTGAAATCGATATTCTATTATTGCCGTAGATAAAGAGGGTGATAGTGTGTCAATAATGTACATTGTATTGCAGCTGGATTTTACATGCATTCTTTTATATAAATTTTTTCTCAAAGAGTTGAATATGATCAAAATTTTTACTCAGGATTTCAAATTTTTACCCGCAAATTGCAGTTAAACATATCCACAGCAAAATACCGGTCCTCACTAATTAGTGTATTTAATTTCCAGTTAGTGTATTTAAGATAAAACCTGACAACAAATAAAATTTTCTTGCAATAGAAATATCATATGGGATACTGATATGGTAGGCCGCAACCGCCACAACGTGGAGCTGGATATACGCGTAGCTGACTTTTTGCTCCGTGGAGCCAAATTGACCAATCATGATCATGTTAGAGTTTTTCATTACTCGGAGGTAAAACTGACTAATTAAGTACCGGTACGACTTACTCATTACGTGAAGCGAATTTATTCATTAAGAATTTGCCAGGCGAGCGTCACGTAGTTGCAAGATATCCTCGGTCACGAAAGTTATGATTCAAAAAGTAGTTTATGAAAAGTACGAACTGACTTATTATTAAGATGGACATGCACTCATAAGAAACTCATACAGTATTGTACATAACTATATAGCTAGGCAGAGTGGTGGTAAACTATGCACACAGTTCTGCGATCTGCAGTGTATCGCCGGGAGCTAATTTGTATAACTTGCGCGGTGTCCCTGCGGAATTCGACCTTCAGCAAACTGCAAACCAGTTCGGATTTACTTTATATATACTAGTAGTAGGCCATACATACTGTAGTTACTGTCCGTTTTCCTATACACAATACTCAGTGCGCTCACCATTGACGCGTGACCTCTACAAATAGTGTATGTTAGAAGTATAGGCCATTGCCTAGTTGACGTCACTACTGTGTAAAAAATAACCGACCAATATTTAAAGTATTCTCTGAAATTCTAGAAAATATAGTTTTGTAACATGTCCTAAATTTTAGCTAATTTAGGTGTTTGGAAATATTGGTACTTTTGTACCAAAAATATGAAGAAATTATTTCTAAACCGTGTTAAGTCATTAAGCTTCTCATTTTCAAGAACGCTGGTTAACAATAAGCAGACTATTGTCTCATTTCGTAAACAAAAGCCCACAGTATTGTTACCTTGCGTTCGCCTTATAATCGTTCACCCAACTGAAACTATAATACCAGCTCATTGCTCATTGCACAGGTAAAACAGACACAAGTGCAGTGTGTATTTAACCAGAGAAGATCTGATGTAACATAGTTGAGCCGTTTTCATTGAGTGTTATCTTGGTTTAATAGCTTTTAATAGGGTTTAAGTCCTTCAAAGGTCGTGGTGAGTTCTACTGTAGACATGACTGCATCATGATTATTTTTAAGTCAACAACATTCAACAATATGCTCACCGTGATAGTATGAGAGTATCAGTACCGTGGGTGTCATTGATCCTGGCCTGACACAGTAGACAAACAAACAAACTAACACGCCACACACATGACACATGCATGCAAGGTAACATTGACTATACACTAATCAAACAATGGTATTGATCCTGTACAACTGGTCGTGGTTTATTTACAATCGATTCATTTAAAATCCCCATAGTAAACATTAATTTTGGCAAGAGTTTTCTCTCTCTGGAACGAGGATGCATCCACTGGCTCCGCGTAATGAAAAGATCTAACATGATTGGTCAATTTAGCTCCGCGAAGCGAAAAGTAAGCTACGCGTAGAAGCTCCACGTTGTGGCGGTTACGGCCAGCCATATATTGATCATGCGAAAATCGTAAAACATAGAATAGAAACAGTGTGGCAGGCGCTCAAAATCTCAAATTGTACGCTTAGCCTGAGTTGCACGGCCTATCTCGAATAAAATCACCATGCGTAGTTGTTGAAAAACGTGAGGATTCATCGTACTATCACGGCAATTTTTAACATGAAGATATAGGGATGATGACGGTGTGGGATGCACTGCCGATTCACATTTGAAGAAGTCAGAGTCATACCTTACGAAAGCTCGACAACATGTAAATCCGGCAACAAACCCGTTGGACCCCTGGCCCTGTTGCTTGATTCTAAAGGCAGTGTTTTTGATCAAAACGGAAATTAAAGCCATACTGTGTGATTTGCATAAAGAATATAATAATCACCTGTTTTATTGTATTATCATGCGAATTGGTTGACTCTGTCATGAGTGACGTCGTATTGTGTAACAATTCTGCAATATTATTCAAGGTTGTCATCGACTTGACAACAGGCACGCCCCGGTACAAACAGTTGTAACTTGTGGAAAATCATGTTTAATTGTCGGCCGTATTGCAAAATACGCATTTCGAGAAAATCGAACTTTAAAATTGAGCGATTTTCATTTGCTGCATAATCTTGATGAAAACATTATTGTCGATTAAAACCTGGTTAAAAGTAATGCGAATATTCCATATTTTTAATGAAATTCACTTATCACTATCAGAGCATAAATTCTGCAAAAATCAATATTAAATAAAATAAAATACGTCATTATCTGAAACAGTTGCGCAAATACGTCATGTAAAATGGACAAAACAGCAATTTTACCCTGCAATGACAAAGGTGCGCAAATACGTCACTATGTGAAACGGCAAATTCTTCAAATTGCAGTTACGATATACTGGGCTTACGCAGTATAGATGATCGGCAAATACGTCGTTATGTGATACAGACATTTCAAGGTTTGCAAATACGACATAACTAAATTAATTAATATTTTACAACTTAAGCTACTTTGAGGCATGGTTTTTTAGTGAATATATAGAGTAGAACATAGCAAACTAATACCAATTTTCTCAAAATGTTTCAAAATGTCCAATCAACGATGGGATACCGATTAAGATACAGTAGATGTGTTTGTCTGGATCAACGAAGACGGGCTCCAATTACGAATTTGATGACAGCAAAATACGGACGCGAATGCCTTTCGATAGCGCGCGTTGCTGACGCTATATAAAATCGGATTCACGACTGCGTTGATTGTTATTAACAATCTGGCTATCAGGAATAAGAGGGCCATGTTTTCCGTCTGAAAACCAATCTTCATTTCAGACATTTCGAGAATCGCATCATTCAGTCCGACAATATAATACGGTAAATAGCAGAGAATGAACACAGAGCCAGTAATGATTAAAAGCCGGGCTACATGGTTGCGCATTCTTCTTGCGTCGATTTCTCGCAGAGTTATCGTAGTGTTGTTGCTTGAAGATTTGCTCTTTACTCGTGAGTGCATCTTCTTGATGATAGAGGCGTAGATGAAAATAGTTATAAAAGTGGCGAGAAAAATGGCACCGCTTGAACTATAAAGGGAATCGATTCGAAAATTGGATGTACTGGCTCGCATGCTCCGATCACTCTAGGCATGTTCAAGTATAACTCGTCTTCGGGCCAGATTATACAAATCTTATAGAGTTTACCGAGACGAGGAACAATCAAGAAAGAAAAGACAAACCCGATGAGCCATGCTGATACAATAAGATTGCGGATAAGACGGGCTGTCACAAGATGACGATGTTGCAATGGTCTGCAGATTCCGAAATACCTTTCTAAACTCATGAAAACAACGAGGCAGGTAGACGTGTAGTGAGTAACGTATGAAAGGCCAAAGACAATTACGCAACCAACACTCGAATTATAAGGATCCGATTCGATATGTGGTGAATAGATATAGACACCTAAAATGTTGTAAACCGACGTCAAAATAAAAGTAATATCACAGATTGCCAAGTTGGCCAGAAATGCATTTGTAAACGTACGCATATCTGGAACTTTGGCAACGATGACCAAAAAAGCAGCGTTGCCAATCAGACCAAATACCATCAGGATCGGGGAAAGTATCAAAATGAATGCTTTCTCCAAAGAATGGTAGAAGTATTGAGACTGAACGATGTCGAGTGGAACAGATCTCAAATCTAAAAGCTTCATATCTTCTTGACAAACGTCAAATATTGACGAGGATGTGTGACTTTGCAAAGATGAAGATGTCATCATCACAGTCATGTTAGTAGATTGAGACTTCCTGTTACGTCTTCTAACGTCGTGTTGAAGTTTTAAGTTGAAAATATTAAAAAATGATCCAACATCATTATTTATATACCTTTTTGCGCCAGAGTATTGCTTTTATTACATTTAATAGAAATGTATTTTATTACAAGTTTGAGCGTGCGGTAATAAAAATTGCGCTTTTCTCTACTATTGAACATAAATCTTATAGTTATACATGTATTGAATTGAAACGTACGTAATATTTTGCGCAAATATTATCAATCAGTATAATAGTAACGTTACAATATTCGAAAGAGTCGTTAATCGGTTGGAAGTAGCAATAATTGTTATTCAATCTTATAAAGGTATAGCATTAAACATGCCATACCGTTTTAATCAATTTTGAATTAGTGTGAAATGATTAATAATAATCCGTCGTTTTGAAATAAATTACGTCGAATATGATGGCGCTGTTGTTCATTCGTGATCATTTTTAAAAATTCAATTAACATTTTTATGGATTCTATTGCTCACCATCTCAACCTTCTCTTGGTACTGCACTTGAGCCGCCCCTAAAATTAAATACATCACTAACATTAGAACAGTACTGATGGAGTTGAATGTCCTGCTCTCGACCTTTGATCAAGTCCTTGATCACGGTTGAGCGTGCTTTCTGATTTGAAGGGCCTCCCGCACCAGGCGGAGGTATTCTCTGTCTTCACGATTCAAAATCTTGACATTATCCCAGTCAATTTGGTGATTGGTATCAGTACTGTGTTCAGACACGGCAGATGGTGTCCTGCTGGGGAGGGGGGGGGGGGCAGTGGACTTATGTTCTTTAAGTCTCTGTTCCAGTTGTCTTCCAGTCTGTCCGATGTAAGATTTTGTGCATTCGGTGCAGTTGATCTGGTATATGCAACCACAGCGCTTTTCAATTGGAACTGGATCCTTAGTTGATACAAGGATTTTGCGAAGAGTCGTGTGGGGTTTGAACCTGGTGGCTACCCCGTAGGTTTTGAATATACGCTGAAGTTTTTGCAAGATGCCCTCCAGAAAGGGTAGGGTGATGAAAGTCTTGTTGCTTGGTTGAGGGAGGTCAGATGTTGGTGCCGGAAGGTTGGAATTTTGAGTGGGGGGCTTATTTCGACTGGTGGAAATGTCGAAAGTCCACTGGCGGTACCCACATTTTCCAAGCACACCCTTTATGATGTTCAATTTCCTTTTCCCTTTCTTCGGGATCGGTGACAGCGGTATTAGTTCTGTGAGTGAGAGTTCTTATGACACTAAGTTTATAAGAGATCGGATGATGAGAGTTGAAGTGAAGATATTTGTTGGTGTGTGTAGGTTTTTCGCTAAATTGTGATGTCCAGTGAACCACTTTCTCTCCTAGTGATTTTTGTATCAAGAAAGGCAAGATGTCCGTTTGCTTCTGGCTCACACGTGGATTTGATATGTGGGTTTTGGGCGTTGATGAATTGGAAGAAATGTTCTGCCGCTGCTTTACGTAATATCACAAATGTGTCATCCACATAACGTAACCAGTTCTTAGGTTTAATAATGAAGTTTTTAAGCGTTTCAGTTTCAAAACACTCCATGAACAGGTTTGCGATAACTGGACTCGCAGTTGATAAAACTCTCCTTGGGCTACAAATAATGGCAAAATGACTGTTGAGGTAGGCACTGTTGCGGTAGAGTTCATTCTCCATTAGTTCATTATTGGAGCCCTCCTGATGAGGATGTGTGTTGTACACATCGAAATATTGAGGTAGCTATCTCAATATATGTTTGTGTTGAATTACAGTTGAAGACCTGAGCGCAAGAAGACCGTAAGTCCAATTGGCCCCTCAACATGTATACACTAAAGTTACGTATAGTTTCTTAGGGTTTTATAATGTTTTTAAACATTAAAATACATGTTCCAGGGTGAAAACATCATGAAAGGTTGTGAAAGATTTGTTTTGGCTCCTGAACATGTATAAAACATTACCAAACTATATAAAACTATACGCATTTTTAGTGTATACATGTTGAGGGGCCAAGTGGACTTACGGTCTTCTTGCGCTCAGGTCTTCAGTTTAAATCTACTTTGCTTGATTATCTACCAACACGTATGAGCATACACAGTGATGTTAGACCAGTAGTTAGGCCAGTAAGATCGAGGTAACCAGTTATGTTTCGAGGCATGCAACCAGTATTTTTACAGTAAAAATACATGAGGTTCTGCCTGGAAACACTCACCTCCGGAGCCTCAATAAAGATAATGCTGTGAACATGGTGAGTTAAAGAGCTATATATATATATATATATTCTTATTTATATATCCCATTATTGTGGTTATCTGGTAGAGGCTTCATCAAAGTAATAACTTGAATGCTGCTCATTCCGAGGTAATCATGGTAATAATAATTGTTACACATTCCAGTTAACAAAATTGGTTACTGGGTAGTTCCGACAATGATGTATCCATGATTAAAATCATCGCACAACTTACCTCGTCGTTGATGAGGTTTTGGTATCATATGATAGATCATATTTTTCATATTAACCTCCTGGAATCTGATTTCCAAATCTACGTATTTTGCAAAGAAATCGTTGGATTTGTGGCTTCTGTATACTTATTCCTGCTAAGTGCACGCTTCTATAACATGCAATATAAAATTGACATAGAATCACTATTTCTTCTATAAACGATAAAATAAAGTTCAATACGGCACACGTTCGCTGGATTGGCGGCTTTGGACCACAATGCAATGCAACATGTACTAGCTAGCTAATTATGCTAATAAATCATATTTTCGCTGAACTGGGTTTTTTTTGTCATAAATTTGACATTGTACGTAGATTTGAACAAAATCAATACCTAAACCAACTCCGTTACGCCCGCTTAATTGTTGCTGTGAAATTAGGAAACATTTATATTAACTCTCTGAGCACCTGCCGATCTAACATTGCCTCTGATTGGTCAATTACATGATGTCTTCACTTAAAGGCTTAACTCTCTTCACGCGGGTGTCGACTGCAGACGACAAGTTTCAATTTTTCAAAACTTTCAGAAATTAAAATTTTCATGACCATATTTGGGATCAGCATGAAAAATGCATTATAATGAGTACAAACAAGCCTAGTATTGATTCAGTATTTTCTTAAGATAGCTCTTGATATTTTGAGAAAATGTTTCAAAACTTGAATCTTTTCCATTGAAGCGCATACTCAAAATGCTGAAATAATACTATAGTAATAATTATCGGGAATGGTTTCTGTCCATTTTGAGCTGAAATAATGAGGTAAAGTGAAAGAAACACTGCTTGTTTATTTTGGCCGTTAACACGCAGTTCTATGGGAGGACATAAAGTCATAATTCTTTGAATTATGACTTTATGTCAAACTTTGCTCTGTTTACCTACAAACACAACAAATTTGGCTGATTCCATTTAGGTGCAAGTTGTGACATGTGTAAAATATGCCAAAAAATCAGGTTTGAAAAACATTAACCAAATTCATATTATAAGACCGTACATTATGACTTTAAATCACCAATCAGAATGGAGCTTTGCAAATAATTCACCCCATTTTGTTTGCATGGTGAAATTATTCTAACAATGTTGCTGATTGGTCTTATTGATAATGAAAACTTCTTTTTGGCCAATCAGTAGGTAGTTTTCATGGGGTTAACTGTTTATAATGAAACTTGTTATGTGTATGATGGATGATAAAGTTGCACCAATGCATGTGTCAAGACAATTGAACTCGACCATGGGTTTGTGTACTTTTGTCTCGACGCCTGCTGTTTGCGTAAGATAAACTTTACTATTTAGATAAACTGGGCTCCGTGAATTGTCCTTATCGCAGAACACGGTAGGGCAGAACTGACTATTTACTGCTAATTTTTTACTTTTACGTGTTAATTTAAAGATGGCTACAATATTGGATATACTATCAACGTTTGGTGTGTTAGCAATTATATCATTGCTTGTGAAGTTTATATTACTCATGCGGACAAGATGGTCATTTCAACATAAATTGAAAGATTTTCCCGAGCATTCTCGTGGATTATTCTTTCTTGGACACGGTAAAGCTGTAAGTAAACACATCACATTGTATAAATGCCTATGTGATCAAAGTACAATGTAGGACCATCGTCGCTCTTTCTAACCTAACTGTTGTTTGCCTTGCTCTATCTATCCTGTCTGATTATTTACAACCTTCAATGTCTGATTGATTGGAGAGGTCTTGCAATTTTCTTTCACTGTGATGTACAGCTGCAACTTCATTCCTCTAATGACACTGTAATCGCCTGTAGCACGTTTACGACATTCTACAGCATGCTTCGACTATAGTTATAAATACGTATTTATAAATACGCACTTGACCCATGGGCATGACATACCAAGACCATCAAGCGTGACCAAGTCTTCATGCCGTAGACATGGATAGGAACTCAGATAAATATCATCAAATTTAAGTATTAGTTGAATTGCAAAATTATTACACATGGGGGGATTCCGAATTTGTAATATGTTATCAAAAACAACATTTTGAAAGTATTTGCCGACGGAAAAATATTTATCGACTGAAACGTTTACAACAATATCACAAAGTTAAACAAATAGACAAATTTGCAGACATTTAAATTCAGACTTCCGCTCTCTCCATAGTTCATTTAGAATTGCGTAAACGAATCATGAAAGTACTCCGTCCTTCGGAGGGGACGTTAAGCCGTCGGTCCCGTGTTCAGAAAGCCATATCTGTATTTCGCAGACAAACAGTAGGGTGTTAACCCCTGACTGTAACCAACCCGTCCCGATGTTCAAATGGACCCCAATGGAAATAAGCTTCAATAGAGGCTTTCCTGGGTTATCCAGGATTGTCAAAACCAGAACAAATCAAATCAAATCACATGCGTATTTATAATCATAGAATTCTTGATACTTCATGTTACAGTCTTATAGTATGTTATGTTATTTTACAATTAAATCTTTATTACACAGATATTAATAAAATAACATAGTGGGCTATTCCAGTTAAAATTCTTAACCCTCTATCAAAGACATGACCTTAATCCTCAACAGAAGGCAGCGTGAATTTCAAATTGGGTTACCTGAATGGGTGACATCATTTGAAATCTACATCCTTAAGGGGTGGGGTATGAACGTTTGGACAGTATTTATTGTGGGACATTAGAGCACATCAGACATATCGAATTGCATTCTGAATACGAAGAATGTCCTTCTGATATCAAATGTGACCGTCCACGGCGAATGAGCCGTAAATTCCTCCCCCGATCAATTTTGTTTTATTTCGTGTTTAAAAAATAAACATCATAAACTTAAAAATGGTATATAATTTGACTTCAAACGATATCCAGAAGCGGGGTTATGGTTTGTTAAACTTTGCTCCTTCAACAAAATTATAGCTTTTTTCATTTCTACGTGTGTCTCTTTTTCCACATTGCTGGCAATAAATATCAAACAGTCATAATTGGCGGTCATTTCAAATCATCCCCAAGTCAACGAGGTTTAAGAAGGTTCTCTCATTGTTAATTGTTGGTTATGCATACCTATACAAAATACAATGCCTGGTAACCCACCACTTGAAAAGGATTTAGCTAAAGCAAACAAAGACCAGAGCTATTAAAAGTCCTATAGCCATCTAAGGTAGAAGCTTATTATCCACTTCAATAATAGGATTATTGATTGGTGTTGTGACTATCAAAATAAGACAGATGTCGCGCCAGCTTAAGTGACCGATGAATACGACCTTCGTACACATTTTACACCGTAACTAAGAATACAATTTAGGGAATTTACGGCTCGTTTGTGCTGCCGGGTCACAAATAATTTAGATTTTTGAAATTCGCAATATAATACACATTTTATGGCAAATGATTAAAAATTGATATTTTTGATATTTAACAGTATTCGAAGTAAACTTTATAAATATGATGATTTATACTTAAGGTGTATCAAGTAGGTGGGATGAAAAGCCGACGATCAATTGAAAATTTTGACCTTTCGTATTAAAGATATGGATTTTTTTTCCCAAAACACCAAAAAAAAATGGTCTTTTGGGGGAAAAAATCCATTATCTTCAATATGAAAGGTCAACATTTTCAATTGATCGTCGGCTTTTCCTCCCAGCTACATACACTTTAAGAATATGTCATTAGATTTATAAAATTTACTTCGAGGACTGTTATATATCAAAATGTGAAAAATATCAAATTTTAATAATTTGTCATAAAATTTGTATTATATCGTGAATTTCAAAAATGAAAATTATTTGATATCAGAAAGACATTCTTCGTATTCAGAATGCAATTCGATATGTCTGATGTGCTCTCATGTCCCACAATAAATACTGTCCAAACGTTCATACCCCACCCCTTAACTCATTCCAGATCCCTTAAGATAAAGGTTACGTATTTCATAGGGATGTATCATGGTTTTCAACTGCAATAACCCATTCAATACTTTGTTTGATACTAGATCAGCATTCTAAACAATGTTCAAATCGCTTTTAATCCTCCAGTTTTTGGAAGGCGCACATGGAATGCTATGGACCTTTGAGAATATATATGAGAATAATGAGAAAGCTATGCAGTTTTGGGTCACCCCATTTCTGCCAGCAGTCGTTGTCTATCATCCAGATACCATCAAGGCCGTATTCAATACTACAGGTAAATGGAGTCGTTTCAGTGGGGTAGCATGAGTCATCATAAAAGAGGAAAGGGGCAGCGACCATGATAGGTGGCACTGGGCCGGAAGAGGGGAACAAGCAGCAAGCCCCCTGACTCTAAGCCACTGAATCGTTTGTAGTGGCGGTGGTATTCATACGATAAAAATAAACCTGAATTTATATTCTTAAAGATGCCCGCCCCCTTTGGTCTTCCAAGAGCAAACAAAAAATCGCAGCAAATGCTCTTGCAAGCTAAACTACACACACTGTACAAGAAGTGATTGTTATTCGCCTTAGTGATGTACATCAATTATTCCATGGTGATGTAGCAGGATTAATTACCATAACGATAGGCGAAAATAATTTTTGAATGTATTGCAATGTACTATAAGTAGGCCGCACTCAATACATGTCATGTACAAAGAGCTTTCAATAGAAATAGAGTCGCAATAGATTATATAATGCTTTGTTTGTTTGATGCCGATTAGAAGTTGCGACAGGCTAAAACAAAGGGGTTCCGCCATTAAATCGGTCTCTGATCCGGCATCATATTTACGCTATACACAACAGGTAAGTGACCACAATACAGTCATGTGTAAGGGCAGTCATGTGTAAAGTGGTACCATTGTACCCACGTATCCCAAATGTGTGCTTGTGTGGTCTGAAGTCTATGAAGGAGGCTTTAGCTGTCCATGCAATCATCTTTACCACCCACGCTTCATTTAAATAAATTGAATGCTCTTGCTGATCGATTACACATTAGAATATATGAAGGCTGCCATTTCCACATATCTATATTACACTATAATGGTAATCGCTATACGTATACAAGCAAGTATAAGTATAGGCCTATAAAGGTTGTTTTTAAGAAATTTCCATTTAATTTTATTTTAAGAAGGAGATTGGTATAGAAATAATGGCCTACCCAAAGAGGGGAGGGGGTTGGGAAGGGGCAGATTCACCCATGTGAGAAGTCTTGGGAGGGGAGGAGGGAGGAAGAGGGGAGGAGGGGATATGGATAATGAGAGAGGGCTGGAGAGAGGGAGAAATGAAAAGATATAGGCCTAATAAAGAAAATAGATAAAAATAATATTATAAGGAAAATGATGGGAATGAGAGAGGGAGGGTGAGAGGAGACAAGGAGAGCGAGGGAGTGATAAAGTGTAGGCATAGGAAAGAATAAGTAAAGAGAAGGGAAAAGAAAGGAATGATGAATACATTAAATAATTATTATTAGGCCTATATAATAACTAAACACATAACAGCACTGGGCAGCCATTCGATGATGTACAATGCCTTTATTCGTTACCTAATTAAAACGCCCAGTCAGATGTATTTCACACCTGCCAAACACAAGTCACCCAATTTCGAAAACTGGACGTTGAATGTACACTCTCATGAATATTGATTGGCAACATTTTCCAATATGTCAGCGCTCTAATCGGAAACAATAGAACAATAGACCCTGCAGAGCGTTGGTCATGTATATGTACGTGTGCAATCATAGATTGACTACAATACCGCTCTTTTCAAAGACACTAATCGTATAGGTGCGAGTGAAACGTACAAGGAATTTGCATAATGTCAGTGAAATTTCTATACAATTACGATCCAGGTCTTAATATGCTTATTTTTTGATAATCACTGGTGCGAAGAAGAGTTACAGCGCTGCGTACGCACAGTGTCAACTCCCTGTATTTTAAATATTTTTTTCCATACAGCTCCATACTCCGTTGAAATCAATATTCTATTATTGACACAGATAAAGAAAGTTTACATATGCATTGTGTTATACATATAGGACTTGTGATTGAATAACCTATACAAGCACCTGGATCTTAACTGAATGGGCTAAAAGTGTTCCTTTATACCAATAAAGTATAATTGTAATTCTCAAAATTAAATATATCACAATTTTACGGCGATTTAAAATCTTTACGGATAAAATGCAGTAAAATATATACACAACAAACAGCAGTCGCCGCTAATTAGTGTATTGCATTTCAAGTTAGTGTACTGGAAAACAAAACCTGGGTTTTACCTGAAAACAAATCGATTTTTCTTGTAATAGCAACATCATATGGGGTACTAGAGCATGCACAAATCGTAATAATGTATAGAATATTGAAACTCTGTGGTATCTCATATGATAGTCATGGTATGCTTAGCCTGAGTCGCTCGGCCTATCTCGAACAAAATCGCCATGCGTAGCTGTTGAAAAACGAGATGATTCGCTGTACTATCACGGCAATTTTTGACACGAAGATATAGGGATGATGACGATATGGTACGTCTAGTGATCGCTAAGGTAATTAATCCTGTTAAATTACTACTTCTACCGCGAATACCATGTGCAGCGTTTGGTTTCAGTAGTATAGAGGCCCTGCATTCTTTTATCGATTGGCTCCAAACAAAGGATTTGAACCGGTGTCCTTCACCGTAGTTATGGCGGAGTGCAGTCCATTCAATCAAATGTTGTCATCAACCTATTTGATCGTAGTGCAGGGTTATGTGTGTGAGACTGTGAGACGAACTGTCACGGTAGATTGCAATCATGCTTTTGTTGAATGCATTTGAGTAGCCATATTTACGGGATGATACGTCACATGCAAGGCCTCTATTAGACGTTCGCTTTTCGTATCTCTTTCCTTGTTGGAAAGGTATAACGTTGAGGAGATAGGAACATGTACCGTCATCCGGGACCTACTCTGCCATGTTTGGCTGAGTAACGGTACATGAACACGGTCTTTTGTGCCTATGTAAATTAGTCATTGTGTAAAGCTGTGTTTATACCCATGGGTTCCTCATCATCAGACTGAATCCTTGACCGACAGAGGGTGTCAATATAGGCCTACGTGTCGCTTTTGAAAAACAGCGATTCATGCGCATGTTCAGCAGGCAAATACGACGGCGATTTAGTACACTGATCATGCGTGCGATTCAGATTTCTGCAAAAGCGATTGAGTATAAATGCGTCTTTAGAAATGACTGGCGATTGTGTGTTCTCAAGTGGGTTTTATCATGTTAATTAGTGACCTGACACACAATTGTATTGGTTCGATCAAGCATTGATTTTTTGTACTGGATCGTTCAAGCATCTCCAACAAATTTTTCAATGTAAGTGCCTCTGGCCCTAGTGGAAGTAAAAACGGATACTATGGCCAGAGTTCTAGGGCTAGCCTCTATAGAGCCAATGGACTTCGGACTCACTTGTTCCATTACACATTGATTGAAACAGCTGGGGTCGGAGGCGACATCATTATTCTTTACGTCGCTATTGGATTTACACGTCATGGATTTTTAAATTCTAAACATATACGAGTTTTATGTGTAGTCAAAGCAAAATTATGTTATTCTAAACCGTTGAAGTTCGACAATGAACTCAATTTGCTAACCATCTATATTGACCTTGTACAGGGTGTCCCAGAAAAAATTACCGTATAAATAAAACCGAATGTAAGTCGAGAAATAGACATCAGAATCAAAAAAATTAAAATGTAGCGTATAGCCTATTCTATTGTGCATCACATACGAAAATTTTATTTGATTCGGTTTACTGGTTGCAAAGAAATTAACGATTACATAATGCTCGCATCAATGCAGTTCATTCCAAGTTTGACCAACAGGCACTTTTTTTCATACTCGCTCACCGCTTCCTAAAGTTTGTGTATCTCATTAAATTTAGTCCACATTATCTATTTTATAATCCGACGGTGTTATGCTATTCATGCTTTCACTGAAGACGAATAAAAACTTTGATTTCTGCAATTGGAAGCTTTTTTTAGTTTTTTTTAGGTTGTGCAAATATATTATATTTTAACTCTCCAAAGAACATTTGAGCCAAGAAAGACAATGATCAAGTGCTTACAGCTTTGCGTGTGATTTTTGATACCATGCGACAATAATGTTGAAGCTTAAAAAGATTTAAACTTTGCATTACAATTTCGTGGAAATATTCCAAAAACATTAATCTGTGTGAGAAAGATTTTAAGCCAGCTGGAATTCTGTATGCAATAATTCTTTACGCAACATTTATATCAATATTAACGAAAAAAGATATTGAGAAGTACTGAGCATCATCTGAGATGTAAGCTTTCATTTTCAATATCGTGGAGATTTTCAAATTTGAACACAACCTAATTAAATGTTTTGCAAGAAAGATTATTTAAAAAGAACGAAAAGGATTTCAAAATATGAAGCAGATTGACAGTTAACCACTAGTGCGCATTGTGTTGAATGATCTTTCTTTCAAACTTGGAATGAAGTGAATTAAGGCATGCGTTATGTAATCGCTCATTTCTTCGCAATCAGTCAACCGATTCAAGTAAAATTAGGGTATAAGATGCAAAATAAGTTGGGCTACACGCTGATTTTTTTATTTTTGGATTCTGGTGTCTATGTCTTGACTTACGTCTAAATTCATTCGCCCGGTAATTTTTTCTGGGACACCCTGTAGTTTCGTCAGCATGGTAGGTAACTGGAAAAGCCATTTAATTTGAAGCCCCCACCCCATTTCATTTTCTCCTCCCCTATTGCCTTCCCATTGCACTTTCACCTTCCTGGATACTTGTTATTTTAAAATCCTCTTCTTGTTTTACAACTCCGTTTGTTTACAGAGCCAAAAGATTATACCTACCATCCTTTAGAACCGTGGTTAGGAAATGGGTTATTGCTATCAACCGGTCGGAAGTGGGCACGAAACAGGCGACTATTGACACCAGCTTTCCATTTTGATATTTTGAGACCTTACGTGAACAAATATGTTGACTCCACAAATACTTTAGCCGTGAGTATTATATTTTTTACATCTTTCTGTTTTGTCAAAAATGTAAGCTTTTCCATTAATAATAATAATAATAATAATAATAATAATAATAATAATAATAATAATAATAAAAATGATAAATGATAAATGATAATAAAAAAATGACAATCATCCCAAAGTTCGGTGTTTGTTGGAACATATGTTACCATTATAAATATGCCAAAAATCAGGTTTGAAAAAACATTAACCAATTTCATATTATAAGATCGTGCATTATGGGTTTTTCTGTTTACCGTCTTGTTTCCCTGTACAGAAAAAGTGGAGAGATGTGTGCAAAAACGGCGCATGCTCGATAGAAGTCATGCAAGATATAAGCCTGACAACACTTGATAGTCTCATGAAATGCGTCATGGGAGTTGAAGAAGATATTCTGCAAAAAGGGTACAACAAAGTTCTTTTATTAGCAATAATTTACAGATATGTTGTGAGCATCGTTATGGTAGGTGCCTATTGGCCCTAATCCAACCAATCGTTCCTGATTTGTGTAAGTCTGCCCTCTACTGTTCTTTAAGGAGGCACGCAGGATCGCTGTAGTGTTACATGACCAAAAAAGAGTTTTCATCACTAATGTCATCTTTAAACTATATTTTATCTTGTCATTAAATAAATTTTAAAGAAATCTTAAAATTTAAACCATAAGAAAAGCTATTTCAAGACCCGTTTTCCTTTTTTAAAATCGTCAAAATACAAAAGCAAGTAAATCATTGTTTTTCCGCAATAGATCGCGTTCGCGTATCGCGTATGCGGCGTACAGCTACCAAAGAGACGCACACGTGGTAAACTGTTCGGGCCGGGTGCGGATTGCTGATTGAGATTTATGAGCTCATTTCCATTTAAAAAATGTATACTTTTATATACTTTCCATAAATAGTTTTCGAGTTATGAGGCGAAAAAAATGGATAATTAGTGATCCTGCGTGCCACCTTAAGCACACGTTATCATTGCTAAAAATGACGTCATATGATGAGCTCCCTGAACAAGTACTATTAGGATTCTTCAAATTCTTTGCTCTTACTCTTTCTCTACTCTTAATGTTTTATACTTCATCTTTTGTTTTAGAACGAAGCATCCATATGTCAACGCAACATCCGTTTTAACAAAGCAAAATGTATTACGTTTTGCAACTCTTGCCTACCAATCTGACACTATTTACGCTTTAAGTTCAGATGGTGCTACTAACCGTGAAGCAATTACGGTAGCCCACGAATTCACGCGGAGAGTTATCAACGAGAGAAAACAACATATTTCTCAATCTCAAAGTGCCACGTCAAAGAAGGACCGATTGATGCCTTTTCTGGATATACTACTTAAAGCAAAGGTACACTAAATTTTACGGGTTTTTTAGGCTTTAATGGGCATCACCGGCCAGTCATAATATTATCCTCTCAAAACCATTTTGATTGGTTAAAAAGAGAGCTATATCATGTATTGCGCCAATCGCAGACGTGGTAAGAATTACATAATTTTCAAATCTAGACTCTTACAATACCAACACTATCAAACTAAATATACAGCGATTTCTAACTTAGATTTTCTTTTTTTAAATCCAATTTAATCTCTTTCTACCTTTTGTGGCAATAACTGTGTATTTTGTGTGCAAATTGAGGACTCTATTTACATATGTTTTTAATTTAATTTAGCCCAATAAAATTAAACGATTCCATTCATTTCATGATTAAAAGTAGTTTGAAAATGTCCTTAATCATTTTTATTATGTCTAATGCCATATAATCAAGTGTCTACCGCTTGTAAAGATGCAAATAAGATTTAAGATAAGTAGCGCCATCAGTGTTCAACTTTGTTTAAAAACGAATACAGTTCTACATGCCATCAAACAATCGTGAATAATCAGTATAGGCCTGAAGGGGATTTAAAAGCTCATGTATCATGTAATTATACAATGTAACCAATAACAAAGATGTTTCCTTAGTATTTTCTCTGTTCCTCTCATATAAAGGACGAAGATGGCGTAGGTTTGAGCGATCAGGAAATACGCGATGAAGTGGATACATTTATGTTTGAAGGTCATGATACCACAGCATCTGGATTGTCCTGGGTTGTCTACAACTTAGCTAATCATCCAGAACTCCAAGAAAGATGCAGGAAAGAGGTGGATGAGGTGATGCATGACAGAGATGAATTGGAATGGTAAGACTATTATATTGTCAACAGGGAATTGTCATCGTTTTTTAGCCAAATTTGCGAAAATGTTCAAAATTCGGTATAATGTCGAGTCTGTTTTTGCAAAATTTGTTTCCAAGTCGGGTACTTTTTCGGAGTCTCAGCCGCACATCCCCACCCGGGTGTAGACATTAAGCTCGGCGTAGATTAGTCCCAGAGGAACCACGACTATGACAAGTATTGACCAGTCACCTTGGCTGTATCTGAGCGCAAGAAGACCGTAAGTCCACTTGGCCCTTCAATATGTATACACTAAAGTAGCTTTGCTCCAAAGCCGACCTATTTTCCACCCAATAGAAAGAAGATATGAAAAACCATGCCATCCCTCGTTTCATCTTTTCTGTTTCGGGAGCTCTATTGTTCAGAAACGAAAACGCAAGGGATTATGTGAATTGATCTGCTCCTTGAATTCATTGAAGTACCAATCAGCTGATTTCAATAGGTAGATACCTGCATGCCTGTTGTTAATAAAGGCTGGATAAGACAAGAATGGAACACCCACAGTGTGTGGATGACCGGTGTTTTTAGTGGTCTAGCGCCCCTTTCGCTCGCTTTAATGTCCTCTAATACCGATAGGCCTTTGATGTTGGTAAACTGATTCACATGTAATGTGATAAAATGCCAATCGGAATGAAAAGGTCGACTTTTTCTGTAAAAACGTTGAAAATCAGCCCTTTAAATCACAAAAGGTCCACTTTTTCGCTGGTTACACCCTCAATAAATCCTCTCCTCTCCTCTTCTCTTCTCTCCTCTCCTCTCCTCTCCTTCCTCTCCTCTCCTCCCCTCTCCTCTCCTCTCCTCTCCTCTCCTCTCCGCGTCTCATCATCTCCACTCTCTCAAATAATATACATTTAAAATAGATTTGAGTCAGGCAATTTTGCCTGAAGCAATTATCAGATTACCAATTCCAATGAAAGAAATCCTATTAGTTTCACTTCAACGCACTTCTCTGGTGTTGCATATTACCAAGTTTTAAGGTGTATTTGGGACGAAAATAATTCTCCGTTTAATCGCTACATAATAATAATATGACCGATTTTTGCGCGATTGCACGAACAATTCTTGGCAACACTGATTACTATTGATTAATTTATATTAATCGTGTTAATGTATATTTCTACGTTGGGCTTTTTTTCACAATCTACTCCCGCTTAGGCTGGAGTACCTATACCCCCAACGCAAGTCAATTGAAGCCGTACAATTTATCGCGAATTTACGACCGTAAAATTTAGACACTTCTTTTGTCTGGATTAGCATCAACCCTCTCATCTCACGTTTTTCATGTCAGAAATTAACATAACTCACGAAACCGAAACAGAAGTTACCTTCGTTCAACTTTTCTGTAGTCAACAAAAGACTAGAATAAAAGGATTGTTCACACGTACCATGCTAACACTTCAAAATAACAATGAGATCCGAAACCGAAACCGGAAACAGAAACAGAAACAGAAAAGATAAAACGAGGGCATATCCCCTCTGACAGACTAGTAAACGACCTATTTTCCACCCAATAGAAAGAAGATATGAAAAACCATCATCCGCTGGCGCGTCGGCTAGTGGACGTTTGCGGTTAGTGGGGTGGAGTCATCAGTGGTCTTTCCTGCAGTGTGGCCCTGTTGTGATGTTGGTGAGCCACTGGCTCGCTTCGCTCGCGTGCCTTTGTTGCCTTCGGCAAGGGGATAGTGCAGTGGTCTGTTACTTCTGAGCACAGTTGTGTTGGTGACTAAATGTAGTTTTGCCTTAGCATGCTTAGTACTGGTAGTGATATCATAGCTTGTTCATTTTGTTTTACTATACATTTTCTTTACTTGTCACTTGCTTATTTTACTCGTGGATCACTGGATCTTCTTAAAGGGTACACCGAGGGCTCTGACCAAGAGCTACACTAAAGTTTCGTATAGTTTCGTATAGTTTGGTAATGTTTTATACATGTTCAGGGGCCAAAACAAATCTTTCACAACCTTTCATGATGTTTTCACCCTGGAACATGTATTAAACATTATAAAACCATAAGAAACTACACGTAACTTAAGTGTATACATGTTGAGGGGCCAAGTAGACTTACGGTCTTCTTGAGCTCAGGTCTTCAATTGCAATAGAAGAACTAATTCTGATCCATAATACCTGAGCGAGTTCTCCTCGTAGATTTGGTGAGTATATTAACCGTATCCATTTTAAATTAAACTATCCAGAAAATAAACAGAAATATCAAAGTAAAGGGTGCATGTACTGGACACAATTATAGATCTTGGTAAACCTGATATACACGCCATTGGATGTGAACACTTTACTCCTGGCATCGTGTGCAAATCCTAATATTTCATTTTATCAATCATAATAGGAAAGATCTGTCCAAATTTGAGTATTTGACGCAGTTTATCAAGGAGAGCATGAGGCTTTACCCACCTGTGCCGGCAGTTGCCAGACTGTTGAAGTCGCCTATTAAATTACCAGATGGAAGAGTCATTCCAAACGGTAAGAAAATAATGCAAGGAGATCACGAAATCAGGCCCGTAAGCAGAGGACGAAAGGACGCCCAAACGTCTCCTTTTTCTCCTTTTTACGCAAAAGTCCCATTTATAGTGCGCTATGCACAGGCACAACACCTTGACGTTGATCCACAAGCCTCAGCACACTTTACAGATTATCGCTGACCACTACGGCCCCATTATCATTCCATAAACCAGTTAACCACAACTTTGGGACTTGTAGCTTGGATCGCACACCCTAGATATTCCACAATTGACATTCGCAGCCAAGATCAGCTCCCCGAGTTTCGTACGGGTTACAACGATATAATTAGCAGTAAGTTCCTTTTTCACGAAATTGTACTAAACCACCACCAGGGTTCAAACTCGCAACCTCTCGCACCGAACGGCGAACGGCTTATCAATTGAGCTAACTTGACTGCTCTAGAGAAGTTATTCATTGGTAGAACATTGAGGTCTCTTGACTTCGGATCAGACATTGGTGGCTATAATTATAACTAAAGGTAATTAAGAATAATGTTATTTTTTCTATTTCTATTATTGCGATAATTGTTGTGTCTTCTATAGGAACCAGTGTTTATCTTAACATAGTCGGACTTCATCGTAATCCAAACGTGTGGGAAACTCCCGAGGTTTTTGATCCTGAACGATTTTCGAAGGAAAATTCCGTGAACCGGCATTCCCATGGTTTTACACCCTTCGCTGCCGGTCCAAGGTAGGTCAAATGTAAATTAATGTTTTACAATTTCCAGAATTTTTTTGGCAAATTTTGTTTTACTGGCTACAATAAGACGAACCTTTGGCGATTTGTCCCAAAAATAACCCTGACCTGAACTAAAATTGACATCGGGTTAATAATAGTTTGACCTATGACACCGTGGAGTCAGTACACTTTTAAACGATCTACTCATTTTTTTAATAGAAACTTGTCAAATTTGACATGGAAAATTTTTCAGATGAAGACATATCAGATTTCTCTTCAAAATTACTCATCAAAATGACATGTTGAGGTCATTCACCGAGGTCATTCACCAAACTCAATCAAATCGTTGGTCGCAGCACTTAGTGGCGTACGGGAAGGGCAAAATACGTTTCCGAGCAAAACTTGTTTGAAGGATATGCTACACATAACGGTCGGAGTAGATATTCCTCAGCTGTTATATTTCATGGCCCGATTCCATTTGAAATTGAAGTTCAAGGTTCAAACTATTAAATTGTATCTAATAGTTACAAGTTACTATGTGAAACGGAAAATTCGGAAAAATCACTCTACGTCACTATGTGCTGCGATCTACGAAATGTATAAACACAATGGTGTTACAAACACTATTGCTTAGTCAGTCTCGCTTGGTTATACCTTCTCAGAGGGGGACATAACAGAAACTTGTCAAAAGGAAATTGATAATCTTGTCAAATAATGATCTTTTCAATTTGAATAGTTACTTGTTGAAATAAAACGGAAACAATGAATATTTTGATAAGATTTTGGGTTCAAAGTGATAATATACCTAATCAAAATGAACAGTATATCTCATCAAAACGAATAGTTACGGGATCTAAAATAAATGAGTATTTAAGAAAATGAATAGTACAAAATTAGAGCGTAGAGAGGTTGCCATGTTGCTTACGCATTTTGCATTACTGCCGTTTGTATGTACGAATACACAGTATGCGGTCATATGAATTACACGTTCTACTTTATGAGTCGGTTAATTGCGAATGCGAGGGGGACTCCAGTGGTGTCCACCTGGAGTTCGGGATTTTTTGAAATCACGCGTTAAAATCACGCTTTTTAGTGACTCATATTGACCAGATTGGACACTTGATTAAAGTAATACTTAATATGCAAACAAAAAGCAAAATACTTTTTGAACACAGAACAAAATCACCCACCAAATGAACATAAAAAATCACCCACTAACCATGCTAACTGTGATCACGGTTGTTTGATGTATATAGAAGTGGCTTCATTATTAACTAAATGCAAACTATAGATGGCGCTCTTTATCCTAAATCATATTTCTTTATTTGCAAGGGGTAGGTGATTAATGCTGCCATTAAAACAGCTGGAATAGGTGAAACAAGCAACAAGGAAATTTTATAAACATATTTCATCAAAAAATAAAAGAAATTGTTTGTATTAAAAGCTTGAAAGAGTAATTTTTAGTAACTAAATAGCGTCACCAATTTTGTCATAAATAGGTACATTTTATATCAAAAAGCTTTAAAAATGCTATAAAAGTGAATAATTTTGTAAAAGAGAGGAAATTAAAGTTGAAAATGACTCAAAAGCATCTGAATACATTAGCATGATATCGCTTTTTGCTGTTTAAGCCTAAAATTTGGTTGTACATGATATTTTGTTTGAAAAACTAATAAATGATCCCATCAAACAACCGTGTGATGAGAACAGGCTAAAAAAAACACTAAATAAACAAAAAGCATCTTGGTTGAAGGATTATTATAACAAAATGATTTTGAAAGGAAAATTATTGCATTCAAATACTGTGCTCACTTGTCTGGATTCAGACTAATTTTTACGGGCAATATCAAAGTTTGCAAACGGGTGGAGTCCATGTTAGTGCCGTAAAAAAGAGCATATTTCGCTGCCTTGTGGGTTTTGCGCGGGCATGTTTATGTGAAAGACTGTACCTCGCAACCTCTTTTAGCTTCTTTTGCTATACGGGTGCTCTCATATCCAAATCAATGAATGGGAAAGTTTGCAGATATATAGCTCGCGCATGATTATAGTTAGATATTAATAGTTAGACTTTCATATATTTTTACAGGAATTGTATTGGACAACAATTTGCCATGTCTGAGATGAAAACGGTTACCGCTGTGCTCCTACGTCACTTCCGTTTTGCGTCTGACAGTAGCAAGCCAGTTCAAAGGATTAATAATAGCGTATTGAGGAGCACAACTGGAATACACGTGATGGTGGAAACAATATAAATAGAATACACGTGGTGGTGGAGACCAGATAAATAGAATACACGTGATGGTGGAAACAATATAAATAGAATACACGTGGTGGTGAAAACAAGATAAATAGAATACACGTGGTGGTGGAAACAAGATAAATAGAATACACGTGGTGGTGGAAACAAGATAAATAGAATACACGTGGTGGTGGAAACAAGATAAATAGAATACCACGTGGTGGTGGAAACAAGATATAGGATACACGTGGTGGTGGAAACAAGATAAATAGAATACACGTGATGGTGGAAACAATATAAATAGAATACACGTGGTGGTGAAAACAAGATAAATAGAATACACGTGGTGGTGGAAACAAGATAAATAGAATACACGTGGTGGTGGAAACAAGATAAATAGAATACACGTGGTGGTGGAAACAAGATAAATAGAATACCACGTGGTGGTGGAAACAAGATATAGGATACACGTGTGCAATTTCATGTTAAAATGACATTTAAAAAAAAACTTTGCAATTGGCAACGATTGATGATACATTTTTAAGGCCGTACTACACCCATATATTGGTTTGATTGGTCGAAAAAAATATTTGTTCATTTATAGCTAGGCGATATATGCACGGATCATGTGAAATAAAAATAATTATGAAAAAACTTTGTAAAAGTGTGTCTTTTCACCCATTTGTCTTAAAGTTGACTGGTTGGTAAGGACGCTTATTTTTTTAGCGATCCACTTTTTACGTCTGTGACAGGCGGCGTAGGAAGCGCAACACGTGACGTACGAGGCTGGCGAAGATACACTGACAGCCCCATTCAAACTACACGGTTAGCAATTACAAATAGAAAATTATCATACTTGCAGTGGGGTACTTTGTCGTACCCCAACGGTTTTAAAGTAAGATAATTTTGCTTTGACACCACATAACAAATTTAGAATTCTTTGTGACGATTTCATGATTATGTGTTAAATCTAATGGCGACCTCAAAATTGGCGATGTCGTTTCCATCACCGCCTGGTCTGTGATGTCAGCGGATGTCACTCTCCATAGGGATGGGCGATACCAGCTTTTGTCGATTGTCGATCTAGAGCAGTCAGGGGGTGGCGGCCGAATTTTTAGAAAAAATTAAATTAAATTTTAAAAAATGGCCGCGGAGCGCGCTTGCGCGACGCAGGAGGTTGTCTGAGGGAGGATGTTCCCCCTCAGAAATAAGAAACAGGTGCAAAATGAAGATCTAATTGAAGCGATTTGGTGGACAATTTTGGCGCTATTACTCACGGCGTAAAAATTTTAGTTTGGCGGCCGAATATTTGTGAAATGTGCGGTTCATGAAGTCTTTCTTGGACAAGTTTCCCTATTGTCGTAGGCCTATAAATTGTTTTAAACATAAATCGGCGAAAGAAGAAGCGAAAATGGCCACTTGTATATCGATTACGCAGGGGAGTGTAAAATGAAGAAAAGTGTTTTGGTGGACCATTTTGGTACTAGTGTGTAAAACTTTAGTTTGAAAAAGCCGCGAATTTGTTAAATGATGGTCCATGAAACCTTCCTTGGACAAGTTTTCCTGTAAGCCTATACCGCAAATTGTGTTAACATAGGGCTTAAATTTGCAAATGTTGGAAGAAGAGCGAAAATGATCATATGTTTATCCACAACGCAAGGGTTAGTCTGAGGGGGATGTTCCCCCTGAGAAGTTTGAAAAATTTGCAAGATGAAGGTCGAATTGAAGCCATTCGGTGCATTGTTTTTACACTACTATTTGAATCAATTGCTTTAAACAGAAAAAAGGGCCCGAACTCAATTTGCAAAACTTGAGATTGGCAATTTACTAAAGCATGCATAAATCGATGAAGTCGGTATGGAGTCCGTCTTAATACTGACTTTGGTGGCAAAATGTGAGGGGCCCTGCATATCGGCGGACCCGCAGTAATTTTCACATGCTTTTAGGACGAGGACCCGCCTTCAAGCAATACCGAAAATAATCGCAGGCCTATATAGGACCTACTTCCAATCGTCCCGACTGTGCGATTATTTAGACATCGGCCTACTCAATTACGTGCAATTTAGTTTCTCTCCTCCTTTCCTCCTTTCCTCCATTTTCTCTTCTCTTTTTCTCCTTTCTTCCCCTTCTCTTCTCTTTTTGGGGGGGTGGGCCCGTCAGCCCCCTGAATCCGCGCCTTAAATGAGTCAATGTGTATGTTGGGGGAGGGAGGGGGGTACTGAGGCCTACCACATTTAATAACGAACTTGCTTACTCTTTGTGGGATTTCGAATCGCAACACAGGTAATAATAAAAACAGTAGCAAACTTCACTTTACTAACAAGATACAACAACTTTGCAACTTTCTTTTTAATTAATGAAACAAAGCTTATTTTTGACTCAGAGTTTAATTTTAAGATGCTAGCCGAAGTCAATAACTTTGCACATTCTTCGGGTTCCTTTGTTTCCACTCTTGTTAAAAGAAGACATAAAACCTGATGATCAGCTGACTCTTTCTGTTGACAATTTAAGTTTAAAACATTATTAACACAATTTGTGTGTTGATTGTAAACAAAACCAATAGGCCTACAATTGGCTAGTTTCAAATCTTTCGTAACATATTTTAAACCGTGTTTTTGTACTGAAAATATTTTGTAAAAGATTTGCAATTACTTTGATTGGGATCGAACATTGCCACTTTACAATGCTCAAGGTCACCAAAACTCAGAGGTGTCAAAAATCCTTTTAGTTAAAAATTGTATGAAATCATCCCTCAGCGTAAACTAGTTTCTATACCGGGGTACACTTCTAAATGTGAATGATACGGTAGGTAGCTGAAAAGTGTTTTGTGACGTTACATGTATACGTAGGCCTTCATTAGGAAAACATTTGTTATTTAAAGCACCGTAACATTTTTCAAAATCGGGATTTTTACCTAATTGTAATAAATATAACATAACAAACACACCCTGAAATGTTTTATCGTGTAGGCCTACATGCCCCGCCAATACCCGCCATGATGTGCTGCTGAGTGCATATCCCATAGACAATCCATTGGATTATTCAAAACACTGTTAAATGTAGGCCTAGGCCTAGCGGTGAGCCTGGGCTGCGAGATCTGGATCTGGATCATTTATACTCCAATAAAAGCAGTGAATTCTGCACCCGGAATTCTGCATCACACTAGCTCACACTAGAGTTGGAGATAGTCTAGACCTACCACACAATTTATTCGCTACCTGAAGTCGCTAATAGAGAATGAGAGATTAGAATATTTGTTTTCAATTTTCTAATATTTTTTCAATACGTTCCATTAAATAATTCTTTAGGCCTATTTTGTCATGTTTGTAAAGTACGGTATCGTACGCGTCCCGGTATCAGATTTTTTTTTTTTTTTTTTTTCTCGCAACCTTAGTCAAAGGTCAAACCAATTATAAAAATATGGCGTCGATTTCGTCGGCTTATCTTCGAAGCGAGCAGTGATGTTATCAGTTCCAAGTTTCACACGGATTTTTCATCTTTTTCTCAAAGTGGAAGGAATACACACCCGCTACAGGTAAGTGACGAAACCGTTACTACACATGAAGTTTTAGGGTGTGTCCAACAGTTTAATATTGAGGTTTTACCATTGTGAACATACCGATTCACATTATTATCGTGTTTTGTAAGCTTTGCTATTTTCTCAGAAAACTGAGCAAAAATTCACATAATACTGAAAATTGACTGTTTTGACTGTTCTTTAATTTCAACCGTATCAAACCTGAAACAAATGTGCTGCCTTGTGAACACAAATTTTGCATATCATTGTCAACTGGAAGGGGAAAATAAGTTTAATTTCATTGATAACATGAAATTGATGCATATTTGTGTTTTCAAAGCTGTGCATAATTAATGCATTTCCAAAATAAAAAATATTTTGGTACTATTAGGGTCTGCCATTGCTGATAAATAAGTGTGTAAAGTGGATTCACGTCAGCAGTTCTGAAATTGCAAATATGATCAAAATTGTGATGGGGTCATCATGTACCTCTCTTTGGCTTGTACAATTAAAAGCATGTAAGCTACATTATTATCAATACCACCAATAGAACGAGAAGATTTGCCCCTTCATTTTGCATACCACTTTGACCAATTTTTTTTTCTCATTTCTTCACAAAATGCAAAAAACCCGCAAAAAAATGTGATGGGTGTAGTACCCCCTTAACATGATGATATATTTAACCAAAAAAAACCCCGAATATCAGCTGCATTATTTTTGTTCATCTACGTATGTGAAGGATTTAATGTATTTTCCTACATTTTGTTAACAGCAGATAGTCGAAAGTAATTACTTTTTTTCCTCATTAGTATTTTATCAAAATAAAAAATGAAAAATGTGGCTGGCCAGGACATGCATGATGGCATGGCAAGTTGTATAATGTTAAGTATGTAACTTTTGAATGTAGTAAAAAATCGAAAGGGTTAGTGCTCCCTTTAATTTTTCTCCTGGTTTGTACCATTGGTTTGCTGCCACCATTGTACCACCAGAGAGAGACTGTTTAAAATTGTAACGCAAGTCACAGTATAACGAGAGTCACTTAGGCATATCACCCCAAAAATAAGCGCAGCAGAAACACGTTATTTAATGTTTCTACATGATTGAGCTTTATTAAAGTATCAAAAATCAAAAAAACGGAATTGAAATCGGTCAATGCATTGTGATGTAGTGTCAATTTTAAGATGCTCATAAATGGAATTAAAACCTGCCACAAATGGCTATAATGACAAAATTGGCACATTATAATAAATTAACCAAATATACTATTTTAGCTATTTCAGCCAATCTGCAGACAAATTAAAGGTGAAAAAATGACTAAGTTCAGCAATTAATATGCAAAATTGATGCCAATAGAAAACCGTACATGATATCAGGGTGCGTTTTTTGCACACATATGTATACAAAGTTATTTCAATTGATAACAAAAAATACACAAAAAGTAATTAATTATGCAAATTAGCTAATTACAGGTAATTATGCATTCATGATATTATTATGTAAATTAGGCATGAGTAATCTTGGGTTTTTTCAATATTTAATGAAAGTCTATTCATTCACCATAAATTTGTCAAGTATGAACCTGTTATGATGTTGAATAAAGAAACTGCAGTTCATTACTTAAATATAATACAAAAAATACAAAGTTTGACATTTTGACGATGTCTGGAATAGAATTTTCATTTTTTTCTGTAAACATGGTATGTGTCACCATTGCTCAAAGCTAAATCCGAAAAGTAAAAATAAAAATTCATTTGCAATGACGCTTTAAATTAACATATTGTTATCTGGATTAACATGGGAAGACAAATGGTAAAAGGAACAGCCATTCTACTGTATCGCGTATACAAAAATAGTATGGCCTTGGACACACACAATGGCTTAGAGCTATTGTGGTTTGGAAAATTACTCCCTAAAAATTTCTTTGATAATGTTTTGTTTTTAATTAGTTTTACTCAAGACAAGGCAAGTGTTTCATTCGTTGTCGACGGAAATAATTTACATGCTAAGAAAGATTAATATTTCAGCTAAATGGTGGTAGGTCCCTTTATTTCAATAGGCCTATATTTACTGATTTATGAGCGATCTTCAAAAATCCATAAAAACAGGCAGTAGCTCTTAAACAAAACAATATTTAATTTTTGCGGACCCGATGGTAGCCTCGCACACCATATATTAAAAATTCAAACAATTTGGATAAATGAAGCATGTGAGGAAATTCATTTTTTGACATAGATGTTTTCTAAAATTGGTCAACTTTGAAGCGCGCGCTTTTCAATTCACTGTTATGCTTGCATGCACAGTGTGGCAGAATTATTGTGCAGCCACTGTGACATACCTACACGGTGAGCTCTCTGTACAGCTGGAAAATAATACTGCCCTTGTTTGTCTGCTACACTGAGCATTATAGGCATGAAAATATTCAGGTCCTATTTTTATTAAACTTGAAAGGCTGGCCAAAGCCTATATTTAAATAAATTATAAATAAACATCTGAGATGTCTTGCTAAATAATGTTTGTTTACGACAGGAACAATTATGACCTTTTATACAATACATCATGTGCCCTATCAAAAGATACCTCAGTGGGGTTTGGGTATTCTGTTTTCTAGTTTTGAGAAAAGTTTCTATGCTCTAGTTTTTGAAAAAGAAATGTGCCGTACATACACTTTTTTGTATGCCTGAATGTCGAACGGTGTCCCTCTGACATTTACTTCTAAAATATAACAATGTTTATATACCTCATATATAGATTCCTGTCATCTGATTGGTTGAAAGTGCAATCATTGAATTAACTATGCCCGCAAAATGAACTATGGACCGGTCCATGGAAATGAACTATGGACCGGTCACGTGCGTCACGATCAAACTGCGCGTTTTTCCCAGCGTAAAATGATATTACGCACGCGTTAATGTTTTCACGCGTTATAATTACGCAGAAATCGCAGATTGTAATCTATGTGCCATTCGCATTGAAACTATTAATTTCTCTTTCCAAAATCGATGCTTTTAACCAAATAGATGACAAGAATATTAAGATTTGGTATATAAAACAAATATTGACTGCTTTTTATTCAGGGCATGGTTAAAATTATAGGCCCGCAGTGATCTCAAAACCATGACTATGCCCCTCGGCTACGCCTTGGGGCATAGTCATGGTTTTGAGATCACCGCGGGCCTATAATTTTAACCATGCCCCGAATAGCAGTCAATATTTGTATACTATGTCCAAGCATTGCAAGCACATCAAAGAGTATTTTACATATATCGTAATATTATAATTATTTAACTTGACATGTATGCATATGTCTAATATGGAACGTAATCTGGACGTGTTCTCAGAAGTTACATGCCCTCTAGCACCAATTTCTACTCAACCCATATTGGCTTTGAAGTCGAGACACATTTCAAGATCGTTCATTAGAGATCCATACTTTTATTAATATTCAGTTCAAAAGGGATCAGTTCGACAACTTGAATGCGTTTGGTGTTGTTATTTATAATACTAATATTTAATGTCAGGGCGTTGTCTGGTGGTGAGATTATTGGAAATGAAAAAGGTCTAAAGTGTCAAAAAATCATCACTTTCTTTCATCATAAAATATAACATGAACAATTTGCAAAGTCAAGAATAAAAGTGAGGATTTTTTCCTTCTCATTTTTAACTTCCCCTAAATCGTGCTGATTGAAAATTGATAGAAATATAAACATGTCTCGAATAAGGTATGGAAAAATAAGTCATCTAGAAATATATAGCTACCCCTGGATCATGCGCTTTAACTCACCAATATTTCTCGAAGTCATTATTTTTTTCATTTTATTGCGTTTGATACTTTGGTTTAATTCATTGTGTTAAAAATAATTTTATGACCACTCAAAGCAGGCGGCGAGCTGCATGATGGGTGGAGAGAGACGGCAAAACTGCTCAGCCGTATGGCATTTTCCATACACTCAGTTAATTTTGTGTGGTTCAGTATCGAACCTCAACGGTTTTAGCTTATATTAATATTTTTTATCAACATAGGTCTACTTGTTTGTGATATTTTAAGTATTGTAAAATTTCAAAATAATCCCATTCAATTACACGGTTGTCAACAGAAATGTACTGAATTTAGAGAATTCGTGGCGCTTACCACCTGACTCAAAGGTTTCTTTTTTTATTATTGACAACATAATACCTAATATTTGTTTCCAAACCACGCACATGCACATCTCGGGAGAATACATGGATTTGTATACAAAAGAGCATACAGGGTGATTTAAAATGAACTGTACCCAACTGTACCCATTTTTTATATATATTCGCGGAGATTGTACATATCAAAAAACTATCATAGAAAACAGTGATAAGTGTTCTGTAGTAGAAGTTTTGAATTTTGATAATAAGTGGTTTTAGTCAGAAGATATCGCATTTTCAATTTATCATCCCATTTTTAGACCAACACATGGAACTAAGTTTATCCGTGTTCTCTACCGCAGTAACAAAATTGGTATGTTTTATAAAAATGTACTTTTCTTCAAAACCATGTAAGGTAAAGACATGATTTTTTCACCAATAATAGGAAACATACTATCCTGTCAAAGCTTACAAACACAAATTATTTAAATGTCGGTAAGTATTTTATTTTAATTTTTGAATTTGGGTACAGTTCATTTTAAAACACTCTGTAGATCTAGATCCTGAAAAGAAGCAAGGGATAACCTACTTTTAGCCTTGGTTCAAGGTGTCAGGCTCACGGTTGTTTGATGTATATAGAATCGGCTTCATTATTAACTAAATGCAAACTATAGATGGCGCTATTTATCCTAAATTATATTTCTTTATTTGCAAGGGGTAGGTGATTAATACTGCCATTAAAACACCTAGAATAGGTGAAACAAGCAACAAGGAAATTTTATAAACACATTTTATCAAACAATAAAAGGAATTATTTGTATTAAAAGCTTGAAAGAGTAATTTCCAGTAACTAAATAGCGCCACCAATTTTGTCATTAATAGATACATTTTATATCCGAAAAAGCTTTAAAAATGCTATAAAAGTGAATAATTTTGTAAAAGAGGGGAAATTAAAGTTGAGAATGACTCAAAAGCATCTGTATACATTAGCATGATGTCTCTTTTAGCTGTTTAAGCCTAAATTTTGGTTGTACATGATGTTTTGTTTGAAAACTAATAAATAATCCCATCAAACAACCGTGGGCTGTTGTTGTCTGTCACTCTTCTTTAATAAAATGTTTAGTTTATTCACCAGGGTCTATACATTACTCTACTGCTGTAAGGACTATTCAGTGATTTGCTCATCTGGATGATCGTAGAAAATTCAAATTTTGGCACCTTGGTTAGTGTCGTAGATGTGCTAACATAGCCTGTCAATGGTTAAACCGAGAGCCGTGTATTAAAAACAAAATAAGTAATTTTACATGAATGTGCAATTTCTCTGTTTAAGTAGAGAAGTTAGCTATAATGTATTTAAATGGGGCTTTATTTAATTTAAAAAACATTCACTTTAATGACTACTCACTTTTAGGCAATATAAAACAATTTAAATTTTTTTCCAAGGTTCATGGTTCAGAATGTCATTAAAAAGTGTCAGAGAGTCAGGATCAAAAGGAATTGCAACTACACTAGTGATTACAACCTTTTTGGCCCTAAAATGATTCTCATAAGCGGCTTATAATGTTGGTGAGTGGTGACTGATATCTATATAATTCGTCGGTTGCAACACATAGTGGCGTACGTGAAGGACAAAATACGTTTACGAGCAAAACGTTTTTGAAGGATATGCTACTAGTAACGGAGTCGATACTCCTCTACTAATATCTCTCAGTTGTCCGATTCCATATGAAATTGAAGTTTAAGGTTCAAACTATTAAATTGAATCTTTAATAGTTAACAAAGAAGAACTATTATAGGATAATAGCTAGCTCGAAACCTATACGCCATTATGTGAAACAGAACATTTGGAAAATCGCTCTACGCCACTATGTGTTGCGACCGACGACTTGTTTAATCATCTGGGTAATCTAAATTGGGAATATTTTTGGACATTAGGAGATAGAGACATGGTTAAATGGAAAGATGTTGCAAAAAGGTATAATTTTGGAATTGGGAAAACACCCATGGTCGTCCGAGAAACGAAATTAGTTACGTTTAAAGACGTCATCGATCTTTTGGTTTGCTCCCCTAAAATGTACGTGGTATACGCTGGCGAAGTTATGTAATAATCGGATTAACTACCAGAACGCTTTTTGTACAAATAAATAGGACACGCAATAGCGTCTTAAATATGGGCTAAAAGATACAGCTATTGGCTGCTGGTGCCAATTATGACATATCTGTCTTTGTGGGGCTGTGCAATAAAAAAAATTCTCAAAGTGGTCTGCCAAAAATTGCTTGGCCCACCCCCTTTGGCCGTGCCAAAAAATCATTGGCCCCCTTTTGACATGCCAAAACACCTCCCCCTTTGACGTGCCAAAAACATCTTTGCCTCTCCCCTTTACACACTTTTATTTTGGGAAACCCGAATTTAAAACCTTAAATTGTCTTATATATAATGTGAGCGCATCGAGGGGGAAATTTTGCATATTAATTTGAACGTGTTCCTAATGTTGTCCTTTTTAGGGTCTAATATAAATTTAGAACGGTGCCCAAAATATATGTGCCAAAAATCGCTTGCCCCCCTTTTGACTTGCCCAATTTCGCTCGATCCTCCTTTCGACCTGTCAAAAAATGCTTGCCCCCCCCCCTCACTTTTGGCCTTCCAAAAATCCCCCCTATAATTCACCACCCCTGGGTACATATAATTATTGCACCACCCCTTAGGATATAAATGGGTGAACATAACTGGTACATTAATTCTTTTGCGCACTGTATATTACTGTGACCCGAGGTCTCGACATTGCCCTCATGAACTCCTTGTCTACGGGTAAATCGGGTGGACGGATAATTTACTATTTTAGGCTTACTGGTAGTTCTTCACCTGTTGTGTATTGAAGATGGCTACAATACTGGATATACTATCAACGTTTGGTGTGTTAGCAATTATAACATTACTTGTAAAGTTTGTATTACTCATGAGAACAAGATGGTCATTTCAAAATAAATTGAAAGATTTTCCCGAACATTCCCGTGGCTTATTCTTTCTTGGACACGGTAAAGCCGTAAGTAAACACATTCCATTGTATAAATGCCTATGTGATCAAAGTACAATGTAGGACCATCGTCGCTCTTTCTAACCTAACTGTTGTTTGCCTTGCTCTATCTATTCTGACTAATTATTTATACTAGCGATCACCCGTCTTGCGCGGTCAGAGTCTTTCGCGGTTTGTAATTTTTTTTATATTTTGTGAACATGTTTTATTTAATGTGATTAATGGTATGAGAGGAGATTATCATTTAGCAATATAATATGTAGTATCCCTTCCATATAAATCAATGGCTTGAAATTGCAATTACATCGTGATCGAAGCAAGTCTTCTTGCCACCATATCATATCCACCGTGAGAAGTCTTGCCCCTGTTTGATGCTGGCCGCCCTGATATTTAAGATTTTTATGCATTTACAGTACTTTTTAGCCCATTTTGGACAAGTTTGTTGTACCTTTTGGCCATTTTTTACCATTTTCGTCCCCCACCTTGAAATGTACATTGCTGCCCCCTGCAAAAGTCCTGGCTACATCACTGAGCAGATGAACACAATTTTAATCAATTCCCTCTTGGCCCCTGTGGTATGCTGGCTGACCTGATATTTAAGATTTGTATGCACATACTTGTTGTACTTTGTATTTGTTAGCCCATTTTGGATAAATTTGTTGTACTTTTTTACTTTTTAGCCCATTTGTGACAATTTGCCCCCCATGAAATTTGCCTTGTCCACCCCCTCTCTCTCTGTCTCTATCTGAAAAAGTCCTGGCTACACCACTGACTGATAAATACAATCTTCAATGGCTGATTGATTGGAGAGGTCTTACATTTTCCATTCACTTGGATTGGATGTACAACTGCAACTTCATTTTTCTAATAATTATGACACTGTAATCTCCTGTAGGTTGTAGCATGTTTGCACCATTCCAGTTTGTGTTCTTGCTATACAGTCTTATAATGTTATTTCATGTAACCTTTAAATTTATATTACACAGATATTAGTAAACATAATAAGCTATATAATAAGCTATAATAAGCTATTCCACACAACCTCTATGGAAGACATTGCCTTAATCTTCCACAGAAGGAGTGTGAACTTCAAATTGAATTACGTACTAGTACCTTAATATGTTACTACATTTGAATCTACACTCCTGCGATTAAGGTCATGTCTTTCATAGGAGTGTTTCATGGTTTTCAACTGCAATAGCTCACTAAATACTTTGTTTGATACTAGATCTGCATTCTAAACCATCTTCATTCAAATCGCTTTTAATCCTCCAGTTTTTGGAAGGCGCTCATGGAATGCTATGGACCTTTGAGAATATATATGAGAATAATGAGAAGGCTATGCAATTTTGGGTCCACCCATTCCAGCCAGCAGTCGTTGTCTATCATCCAGATACCATCAAGGCCATATTCAATACTGCAGGTAAATAGCATCCTTGGATTATTAAATCATTATAGAATCATTTGTAATGGTGGCGACATTCATAAGATAAAGAGAAACCTTGATTTATATCCTTAAAGATGCCCTCCCCCTCAAAAAAAACAAAACTTGGAAGAAAGCTTCCCATAGGGCTATTTCAGGATATTTTTCATTATAAAAAACAGCGCAGTGATTTATAGTGTTCTACGCACAGGCACAACGTCTAGACATTGATCCACAAGCCTCAGCACACTTTACAGGTTGTCGCTTACCACTGCGGCCCCACATCATTCCAAAACCATTTAACAAGTTAACTCAATTATAGGATGCGGGGTGGTGTTATGTCATGAAATATGACCCAAACTCATCAAATATATTGCTCTGTGCTTGCATGCTAAACCTACGCACTGTACTACAAGAATTGCTTGTTATATTATGTTCAGATCGCGGTTTCTGTAGTGTAGATCCAATGGACTTTGAATTCACTTGCTTCCATAGATTAATTAATTAGATTGGAAAAACTGGGGTCGATGCAATATCGCCATGAATTTTAATACGTAATCATGAATTTTTCACAAACAGTTCTGAACGTATACGAGTGTTATGTGTTGCTTTGTGTTGTCAAGCAAACTTATGCTATTCTAAAACCGTTGAGTTCGACAACAAACTCCACTCTATGTTGTTCTTCAATTTGCTAACCGTCTATTTCGAACAGCCTCGTACGTCACGTGACGCGTGTCCAGTACCTGCGCACTCTTTATTTAGGCCTAGGTGAATAGATTTAATGTTGACCTCTGCAAATACCTTGAGACCAGGGGGTGGGGGGCAATCGCGTATGTAGGGCTGTTAGGAACCGCTTTTTCAGCATCGCTGTCACCCAAAGACACAAATATATGTTCTGTCATCCAAAGACCTCTTCTTTTTCCATTCGATTGGTCACCCAAAGGTCCTTATTTTTAATTTGAGTAGTAATCAATGATTGGGGCTTCTGTGGGACTGTTTTGGCTCTCACTTAAAAAAAATCACATTTAAGGGGTCATGTTCTCACTCCATGCCCCTAATTTAGGTCCAAACGGTCCATCTCTCACCCAAAGACACTATATTATTTGTTACATCTTTGCTCTTACCGAATGCCAAAATTCAAGCTCTCACCCAATGACCCCATATTATGTATACTTTGCTCTCACCGAACGACCCTTCCGAATGACTCTTAATGTGAAGGTGTCAGGCCGACACCTATAATCCATTTCAAATTGAATTGCCCCAACCCCGCCTTGGCCTCTGAAATTTTAAATTGCCAAGAGGTGCCAATGTTTCATCATTTATACCAGCCACATACCACTCATTATTATCAGCATAGAGACACCCCACCCCATTTCATTTTCCCCTCCCCATATTGCCTCCACCACAGCACTTTCACCTTCCTTGATACTTTAAAAATCCCCTATTTTTTGTTTACAACTCCGTTTGTTTACAGAGCCAAAAGATTCTTCCTACGTTCTCTTAAAACCGTGGTTAGGAGATGGGTTACTGTTGTCAACCGGACGGAAGTGGGCACGAAATAGGCGACTATTGACACCAGCTTTTCATTTTGATATTTTGAGACCTTACGTGAACAAATATGTTGACTCCACAAATACTTTAGCCGTGAGTATTATATTTTTACATCTTTTTTTTGGTCAAAAATGTAAGCTTTTCCATTTGGTAAAATAATAATAATAATAATAATAATAATAATAATAATAATAATAAAAATAATAATAATAATAATAATAATAATAATAATAATAATAATAACAATAACAATAACAATAATAATAATAATAATAATAATTGAGGATAAAAACCAAAGTGCTGCTCTGTGATTTGTATCCTTATTAACAACCAATCACTGCTAATATCTTGCTGTTTGATGGGGTCATATATTAGTTGTTGTCACGTTCGCTTTCCTCGGCTACGGCTTCTTCTATAAGCTAAATAGGTCGAATAAGTCCAATGGCTCAATGCCGGCTCTGTTTCAAAACATGATAACTATGAACAAGTGTCGCATTATGCAGTTACTGTCCGTTTTTCCTATTCAGTGCACACACAGCGCTCCAATTGATGATTGACTTCTAGCTCACTCACTGTACTGTAGGTATAGACAATAGACTAGTTAGTGAGCTAGTGGGAAAACCCTTCACCCAATATTAGCCATAGAGGCTCACATGTGAATTATAATATTCATCCTTAACATACTACAATTTGAAGTAAAAAATGTCACGGAAAAGTTGTTGTCGAGCTATTTTTCCGAAGAGAGAATTCCAAAATTTCACAGGCAGTCGGACGTGTAATTTCAATGGCAAATTGTGCTCAACAGTTGACTTGTGATAGCTCCAACTTCGAAGGGGCACCGTCGGGTGATCGGTTTGCTCAATTTTCGCCATAGAAGCTGAAAATTTCAATTCTTTTCCTCTATGGTCATCTAAATATTATTAAAATGCGATTTTGGAAAGATTGTTGTCGAGCCCTCCAAAATATGGAGTTCTGACTGCCCGATAGAGAGCTCACAAATGAAAAACTTATTTCCAAACCGTGTTAAGTCTAAAGCCACATGTTTCTCATTTACTTGTGTGATACAATCACAATTACTCTAACAAATTTGACATGAGTTGTACCATCAACAAGCCTGGTTAACAATATGCATACTATTGTTCTCATTTGGGAAACAAAGGCCACGCACACCATTGTTTAATACTGTGCGTTTGCTTTGTAATGGTGCATCCAACTGAAATCATGATACCTATTTCACCACAGCCCATTGCAATAATGCACAGGTAAATCAAAAACATGTGCTTGTGGATTTAACCATGGATATGAGACGCATCCCTGATTTAACATAGTTGAGCTGTTTTCAATGAGGTTTATCTTGGTTTAATGGGGTTTAAGTCCTGCAAAGGTCGTGGTGAATTCTGCTGTAGACATGACTGCATAGTGGGTGTATAGATATAAGAGAACAAAACATATTCCGGTTCGGCATGCTTGCGTATATAAAAAAAATACTCAACAAAACTCGTAGACCCTACATACATTTGGAGGAGGTGGCCGGATTTCCTGGGTCACAACCGGGGGTCACAATTTGGACAGTTTTATTATTATGTCAACTGTTATCGTTACTGTAAAGCTGACGCATTGACACCTAGATAGCTGTTAACCTCCTTTTTGAAGCTGGTCCGTTTCACAATTTCTGGAATGCGAGGCGGCAGTGCATTCCATGTACCGCTGGTGCTGGAATCAAGGAACGTTCATTATGATCTTGGAATTTGAACTACAAAGTCATGAGATCTAACTGAGTGGCGAAGGTCAGTCTGGAGCTGGTCTGGAAGTAGTTAGTTGACCCAATAGCTCCGGAGCTTAGTACATTCGATGGGACATAGTGCGTAGTGATACCAACTGCTCTACGGTGGACCAAAGGCTGAATTTGGAGGGAGGCGAGTTCTTCGCGAGGAAGATCTATGATGCGAATGTCACGCCTCTCGACTGCATCTAGCTTTGACAGTGATGTCGGAGTTGACCCAGTGCCGCCGACAAGGGGGGGGGGGGGGGGAGAAGGGGGGCGCTCCCCCGGGCCCGGTGTCACAAACCAAAGCCAAATTTGTTTCCTGTGGGTGGCTTTAAAAAATTGTTTTCCAGAGTCAAGACGCAGATATCATTATTAAGCCTCATGTCACTTATTTATTGTCGTGCAAAGTAGGTTAGATATGAATATTAAATGTTAGACTAAAGTAGCTCAAAGTACTATCTGAGACTATATATATAATAATCACAGGTGTAATAGTCTCAGGTACTAGGCCTATACACCTGATCCGTGACTTGTCTTTTTTGAAGACAACTTCTTGTTTTACTAGATTCAAATTTTTAATGGGGGATTTAGATCAAATTTACGATATGAATCCCTCTCCCTAATCCACCTCCCCTAATCCACAACCACCCTTGGCACATTTCATGCCAAACGTCATAAGAAAATAATTTAAAATTATTTTACAACAGGACAAAAACACGAGTAGAATTTAGCCTCAATTTATGACCTAATTGAATCTTCTAAGTGAAGGAATACTCAAGAGACAGTGTTTTGAAATTCAAGCTGCATATCAAAATGTAACAAAGCCGTCACCCCCTCTCCCCCCACCCCCACCCCAATGTTATGCAAATAAATATTTCTAGGCTAATAATCGTTTCGACAAATTGCAAATTTACGCAAGCTTCTTTTGATCATTTTATAGCTTTAAAATTTCCGCGCTTCGCGCGCAGTTTGTTCCTAGAAGTTTAATCTGGGAGCAAAGATTGCTACTTACAAATTGCAGCTTTTTGTGCGCTTCTGTCCCGTTCAATGTTCATACTTGATCAGTTTTTATCTTGAGATTTGTTCAAAAAACTTCATCAGAGAGCAAAAGACACCAAGCTGGGCTTTTCCATCCTAGTGTTAACAGTATTCAAAGATAAATCTCAACTATTCACATCAATTTAAGGGGGTACTACACCCCTCAATAAATTTGTGTCTATTTTCGCATTTTACTAATAACACAGTGGTAACAAAAGTTTTGTATATTATAGGGGCAAGGAATCCAACTACTACACTGAAATTTCAGTGACCCAAGACAAGCGGTTTGTTATTTATGATAAGGAATAAGGTACCGCTAGGATGTACCTCGTTTTCTATCATATATACTGAACCGCTGGTCTTGAGTCACTGAAATCTCAGTGTAGTAATTGGATTCCTTGCCCCAATAATATACATAACTTTTGTTACCAGTGTGTTATTATTTTTTGAGAAAAATGCAAAAATAGTCACAAATTTACCACAGGGTGTAGTACCCCCTTAATGCTTCGTAGACCACGAAGTGGCACCACGATGAATCGCACAATTAAAGCCAGATGTATACGATTTCTATCAAATTTTAATTTTGTAATTCTTTACTCAAAATGCTGAAGTAGTGTTTGTAGCCCACTCACACCCGTGTCAGCTGCTCACTCACATCCGCGCAATAGACTTGATATCTCAGTTCAAATCGGCTCTCAAGACATTTCTGTTCGACAATGATTTATTGTAATTTTATATTTTGTGCAATCTTCATCATTTGAACATTGACTTTGTGCATTGGATCCTGCTTTGTATTATATTCTGCTGCAAGTTTTTAACAAATTATCTTGTGTGCTTTTAATTATTGCTAGTGTGTATTTCATATAAATTTCTGTGTAAACTGTACGATTTAAGGTATTAAGGGTTTTTTAGTAAAGTATTGGTTTTGTCTTTCTTTTGTTCCGCGCCTTGAGGTGTACGCGTAAGGCGCTATAAAATGCGGTTTTGTTGTTGTTGTTGTTGCTGCTGTTGTTGTTGTTGTTGTTGTTGTTGTTGTTGTTGTTGTTGTTGTTTTTGTTGTTGTTGTTGTTGTTGTTGTACAATTGTCAGGAAAGGTTTCTGTACAAAAGAAACCCCACTGGGTATTTTGACTGTTTAACGTGGAGTTCTATAATGGGGAACTTTTATGTCTCAATATGAGGACATTATGTCAAAATTGCTCCGGTGACCTTACAAAGACAACGAATTTGGCTGATTTGATTTAGGTGTATGTGTACACATGTGTAATGATTGCAAATATGCAACAACAAGAAAGTCTTTAAAAAAGGCAATGCCACGGCTGAAGATCAAGTTTAATAATTTAGCATTGATAAGTGCCTGATATGCTGGTAATTTGTTTTGTGTGTAAATTAATTAACCGGATGGGACATATGGGTATTTATTGGTAAATACCACCACGGTCCATATGATGAAGATTTTAATTCTATAGGTCTATACAACATTAGATCTGTTATCAACCCGGGTTATCAACATGATCAAACATATCATGCTGTGCTCACTGCTCAGTGGTCTTGCATGTCTCCAAAGAAGGTGATAGGAGGAGAAAATATCAACCATTACTTCAAAGAAAGTATATCATATTTTCCTCAAAATTTTAACAACTTGAACGTGTTTGGTGTCAATCTGGACTGAAATTTAGTCATGCACCAGATTTCTTTGATTATAGCAAAATTCACCCACAAACAAAAAACATATCCAGCACATTTCATATCTGCCTACATTTTTCTAGTAAAATAGTCATCGCCACTAAACAACAAAAGTAGTATGAGCCCAAATTAAAGATGTTATTAGACATATTCCGCCAACAGTGGGTGTAATAAATAAAAGATAAGAGACCCACATAGCACCCGAATGGGCTATTTTTAAGTGCAAATTCCATATTAGTGCCACTGTCGTGGCAAAAAAATCAGGTATGAAAATTTTCTTTTACCATTTTGCTTCCATGTACAGAAGAAGTGGAGAGAAGTGTGCAAAAATGGCGCATACTCGATAGAGGTCATGCAAGATATAAGCCTGACAACACTAGATAGTCTTATGAAATGCGTCATGGGAGTTGAAGAAGATATTCTCCAAAAAGGGTACGCCAAAATTGTTTTATGTGCCTACTGGCCCTAATCCAATAACTGCCCTTTACTGTTCTTTAAGGCGATGCGATCTTTGGTTTCATATCTAAATCATTATATTATTGAAAAATAACACTTTGATGTTTTGCAAAAGTTCATTCTACAAATCATATACTTTGAAACTTGCTTGATTTATTGATGTTAATGAGTTTTCGGTCGCCGCCTGCTATCCATGTCAGTGAGTCTAACTGATGAATATCTTTCACCACGGAAACACATTCAATTTGAGGCCATTATTTTGATGTGTGTGTAGATAACGAATGGAGTTTGAAAATACACACTCCATGTGTGGAAGATATTGGATCATATGTATGACGCAAGAACAGTGATGGAAGAATGTTCTCTGCAAACGTTAAATATTGTTATACGAGTTAAAATTATTTGCACTACTCGTAATGTCTTATATGTCATCCTTTGTTTTAGAACAAAGCATCCATATGTCAACGCAACGTCTGTTTTAACAAAGCTAAATGTAATACGTTTTGTGACTCTTGCGTACCAATCAGACGTCATTTACGCTTTAAGTTCAGATGGTGCCACTAACCGTCAAGCAATTACGGTAGCCCACGAATTTACGCGGAGAGTTATCAACGAGAGAAAACAACAACTTGCTCAATCTGAAAGAGACACGTCAAAGAAGGACCGATTGATGCCTTTTCTGGATATACTACTTAAAGCTAAGGTACACTAAAATATATTGTACTGTTTTTCCATTAATCAGACACGTTTTACCCTTTTAAAAAAACTCCACGCTGATGTCCACTGCAGACGACAAGTTTGTTTTTTTAAATCAAAATCAAAAATTTCAATTGTCAATTTTCATGATCATATTTGGGATCAGCATGAAAAATGTATTAAAATGAGTACAAACAAGCCTAGTATCGGTTCGGGGGTTCTTAAGATAACTCTTTCGACAAAATATCTCAAAACTTTTTGTGTTGAAGCTTATGGCTAGCGCGCACGCAGAGCATTAATGGTCAATACAGCCGGCCATATTATCAGCGTCTCAAAAGTATTTTCTGGTTATACAAACAGAGCTATATCATGTGTTTTGCCCATTAGAGGCGTGGTAGAGTCAGCATTGGCCTCAAGGGGATAAAGCTTTAAATTGTTAAGATTTACGTTGCTTATTCTGTCGGTCCAGCTTCTAGTCTTGGGTCCAAGCTTCACGTGGCTCACGGTTTGTAATCAATGACAGAAACTGGCTGTGAAGGAGACTATTGATGTTGTCACTCCAGTCCAAATTCAATTTCGGAAAAACCAACACTCGACCATGGAATTTAATTGTCGGTTTGTCATTATATAAAACGATAAATCAAGTAAGTAACTTCAATTTTGAAAACTTAGAAACTTGTTTGATTGCACTGACTATTTGCGATCGAAATATACATAACTCCAATGACAGAAATCATCAACAAAAAATCGAACCAAGGACTTTTTTTCACTCAAATTTGAGTCGCATCATCAACCGGAAGTGACATGGCACGGACCGACAGAATAATAATTAATTATCATGTAATTTATCAATAATAATGATGTTTTCCTTGGTATTTCCTCTGTTCATATAAAGGACGAAGATGGCGTAGGTTTGAGCGATCAGGAAATACGCGATGAAGTGGATACATTTATGTTTGAAGGTCATGATACCACAGCATCGGGATTGTCTTGGGTTGTATACAACTTAGCTAATCATCCAGAACTCCAAGAAAGATGCAGGAAAGAGGTGGATGAGGTGATGCATGACAGGGATGAATTGGAATGGTAAGACTAAAAGACTGCCATTTACAATATAGACATTACGCTTGCGTAGATCAGTTCTAGAGAAACGCCAAATATGGAAAGTAAGACCTTTCTCCTGATTACATCAAGAAATACAATATCTATCCGCATTGCAATGGATGAACTAATTCAGATCCATATTACGTGCGAGTTGTTCTCGTAGATTTGGTTTAATTTTATAGCATGTTGACTGTATCCATTTTAAACTAAACTATTAAGAACATAAGCTGCAACATCTAGACTAAACCCTTCAGTCGTTTACACTGCGCATGTATCTGTGCTATACTTGTAGTGACGACTGGAAGACTTACAGCTCGTATCGTGTCGGACTCGTGGATATATTCTCGCGCGGCTTTGGTTGTGCGCCATAGTGCGCCTGTCATCGGCACCCTTGTACCATACGAAAACGTTTCTATACAAAAACGATTCTCTTATAAACCCTCATGCGTACAGTTTCCACCTCGATACACTTGAGCACATATTTTCGTCCAAGAGCTCTCAAGCAAGCAGTGAATTGTCTCCACAGTCTTTGATTACACTACACGGTTGAGTACATAGCATCGTGAAAAATGGTCCTCTTTGATTGTTTTTGTCGAAACCTCAAGTGTTCCCTTCATTCAATCAGATTTTTTATACCAAACGAAAGCTAACACTTCCCCCTAAAAATACTTTTCGTCACTAGGTCAACATAATTTGCAAGACGAATGTGGTAAATCTGTTGAAAACTACCTATCCAAGCAAATTTTTGACCAAAAATGTAGGTTTTAAAAGTCAAAGCCTCAAGTGTTCCTTACAATATTTTTCAAATTTTATGTCAGTAAATGAAAAAGCACACTTATATTGTCCATATACTAGAGTCATTAGAATGAGCAATGGGCAATGCTCTTTAAATTGCAAATCTTGTGCAAAAGGTTACTATATTCGCATGTTTTGTCATACGGTTGTAAATTCAACGAACTATAATTTTGCTAAAGAGCGCTTACAAATTGATATGCGCGCCATCGTAACAAGATCGCGCTCTGAAGTTCTAAAAATACGTGTTCAATAACAAACGCAGTCAAAGGTCAATTTGGACACAACTGCGCAGTCTCAGATCACCAGAATCTGGTGGGAAAGTTCGACACTTTTTTAACACATAAGTTACTCAGTCGTCAGTCCACAGATTAATAACATATAGCTTGGAATGTTCCATGCCTGTGTCCTCTAAGCATACCTGAATTCAGTAAAAGCGTTCAGACCTGGCGACATCGTTCATCTGATCGTACACGGGTCGTTCAACTTGTCAGCGCTTAAATCTCTTGTGTATGCTCGCGCTATTTTTGAGTTCGCTAACGCACCATTTATTTATCGTCGACCCACATGGGCAAAATGCTTACGTTCCGCGGTATGCGTCAACTTATAAAGTTGACGAAAGAGAGCAGCAGTCTAAGCATCATCAAAGTATAGGGGGCATGCACTGGACACATTTACAGACCTTGTTTGACCTTGTGGACCGAGTCTCTCCCTCCCCCAGATGACTTCAACCGGGCAGTCCAGCTCAATTTATCGGGCAGAAAATCGACAAAATTTGGGCTAGTTTAGCACCAAAATTTACTTTGATAATGGACCAACATAGTAGTAAATCCCGCGGCGTTTCGGTCTATAGCACCGATATATTTGCCCTCACCCTATCCACACACATTACAACTCACCCCTGATATATATACGCCACTGAATGCTAACACCATAATACTCCTGGCACCGTGTGCAAAACCTAATATTTCATATTCTCAATCATAATAGGAATGATCTGTCAAAATTTGAGTATTTGACGCAGTTTATCAAGGAGAGCATGAGGCTTTACCCACCTGTGCCGGGAATTGGCAGACTGTTGAAGTCGCCTCTACAATTACCAGATGGGAGAGTCATTCCAAAAGGTAACAAAATATGTACCGATATCACGAGAATAAACGTATATCAAATTTCAAACGTAAAATAGATCATAATAGAATGTAGATTGACATATCGAAGACGTTTCCTAATACTCACATATATTTATACTTTGTATCTTGGCGGATGGCTCACTTAGAATCGACTCCTTTTCCCGCGGAATACTAAGTATTCCGGTACTTCCGGTGATTTTTTTATCTCTAAGTAGTGGATCGTATACGTGAACACGAGAATAACATCGTGTCGTGAATTGGGAGGAGCTTAAAGCTACTACAAAGCAGACACACACAGGACCTAGACGTTGATCCACAAGCCTAAGGCACCACATCCAATCTGGACCTATAGAACCATCGGTGCCCGGTTAGGTACCGATGACTCTTAACACCACTCCGTGGAGATGTAATAAATTGTATCAAGCATAATAATTAACAGTTGCATAATGTTATTGTTTTCCATTCAAATAAAGAACAAATGCACTGTACAAATGTCGGTAGTCCTATAGCACTATCGGTACCTCTTCGGGCACCGATAGTGCTATAGGACCAAAAAAGATGTTGTGCCTAAGCACACTTTAAGGCTACTTCACAGGTTGTCGCTGACCACTACGGCCCGATCATCATTCTATAAACCATTTAAAAACAAATGATGATCCTTGCAGCTTAGGAGCGCACACCCTAGACATTCCACAATTGTCCTTCGCAGCCAGGATCAGCTCCCCGAGTTTCTTACGGGTTATAACGAGACAATTAACAGGGGAATTTCAACTTAACTCAGTTCCTCTAGAGTGTATTAAACCACCGCCAGGGTTCGAACCCGCAACCTCTCGCACCATAGTCGAACGTCTAATCGATTGAGCTATAACTTGACTTCTCTATATGCTAAAAAGTAATTAAGAATATTGTTATCTATCACTTTAAATATTACGTTATTATTATAATTAAATGTATGCTTGTTCTATAGGAGCCAGTGTTTATATAAACATATACGGACTTCATCGTAATCCAAACGTGTGGGATACTCCCGAGGTTTTTGATCCTGAACGATTTTCGAAGGAAAATTCCGTCAACCGTCACTCCCATGCTTTCACTCCCTTCGCTGCCGGTCCAAGGTACGTCAAATGTAAAGTAACGTTTATAATTTCCAGAATGTTTTTGGCATTTTTTAACTGGCTACAATAAGACAAACCTGTGGGATTTGTCCGAAAACCCTGACCTAAATTTAATTTAATTTAAAATTAGATTTTAAATTAAATCTTAATTTCAACATAACATAATTTGATTAATAGTTAGACTCTCCTTCCAGATTATATTACATGTACATTGTTTTTACAGGAATTGTATTGGACAACAGTTTGCCATGTCTGAGATGAAAACGGTTACCGCTGTGCTCCTACGTCACTTCCGTTTTGCTCCTGATAGTAGCAAGCCCGTTCAAAGGATTAATAATACCGTTTTGAGGAGCACAACTGGAATACACGTGGTGGTGGAAACAAGATAGATAGAATACACGTGATGGTGGAAACAAGATAAATAGAATACACGTGGTGGTGGAAACAAGATATATAGGATACACGTGGTGTTGGAAACAAGATATATAGGATACACGTGATGGTGGAAACAAGATCAATAGAATACACGTGGTGGTGGACATAAGATAACTAGAATACACGTGGTAGTGGAAACCAGATATATAGGAACACGTGATGGTGGAAACCAGGATCAAAATATTATTAAAATTTGAAATACTACAATTGAGGGTATACTATTTTTGTAATATTTTTAAATTAGTATTATTAACTTTAAAAAAAAGGTTAATGCCTGAGCTTTCGATCCTAGCAGATCTTTATCAAAGGCAGAGTGAGAAGACAACACACAAACTTATATGTATAATAGCCAAAGGTGCAGGAAATGAGATGAGACATAATATGATGAAATGATCAATGAATGCAAAAGCTGATAGAAATAAAAATGAACGCTGAACGAGGAGAGAAAATAATCAAGTGGTGCCTATAATAATGGGGCAGGGAGTAGGAATACATAAGTGCGATAAAGGACAAGACAAATGTGATGAAAGAGTACATTGGGTAGAATAGAAATAATAATATAAAAAAATAATGGAATAAAAAATGAGAGGAATGCTAGGATCGAAAGCTCAGACCATTGACCAAATTTGAATTTAACTACATGGGTTATTTTTGTTGACAAGCAGTTTCCAGCAGCTCTTTTTAACTTGGTTGTTTAAAATAGATAAAATGATTGGCATATTTAGAATATCGCGATATACTTTATTGGTCGCTCTTAACTTTTATTAACTATCATAGCCATTATAGTAGGAGAGTCACAGTTTATAGGGACAAATTAAGAAAAGACAGAAAAGAAACAGACTTAGTGCTTTTTCCAAAGGATGGTAAAAGAATTGTGCATGGTATCAAGTGGAACAGATCTCAAATCTAAGAGCTTTATATCTTCCTAAGTCCTGACGGAGTACAGCGCAGAACTTGCAAGACCACTTAGCCTGCTGTTTGAGCTTTGCTTCTCCAAGGTAGTTTTCCCAAGCCAATGGAAGACTACATCTGTCATCCCTATTCACAAGAGAGATTCGAAGTATAATCCATCTATGTACCGCCCCATCTCTCTGCTCTGCATCATCTTGATGACCTGTGTGATGAGTGTGAAAAGCAGCTATACCTCTACGCAGAAGATTCCACCTTGTTTTGCGAGATTACATCTAGAGACAACCCTGAAGCAGTTACTGCTAGCCTTAACAGAGACCTGGAGAAAATGAGGATCTGGGCAGACAGATAGAAGGTGACCTTCGAGCCATCAAAATGTAAGGCATTGGCAATATCAAGAATAGGAATCTAACCAAGCTTTATCTTCTGTTTGGCATGAGCACACATGAATTGAATTCCTTACTTTTGGGCTTTTATACTTCTTTTGAAACCTTGTGACTCGATGAGTAGTTTGGTGTGGTTTCCACCAAGATAATTCTGTAAAAACTTTGATGATCTTTTTCCGTTATCTTGAAAATAAATTATTTTGGCTCTTACTCTAGATTGTTCAGCCCATCAAAACCTACAACTGAGCCAAATTTGACGCTTTTCCTGAAAATTGCACCACACACTTCTGATACTTTTAAAACACGATTTTGCAGCACTAATGGTATCGATAGCCATAGTATAGAGAGTTCCCGTGTTTTCAAGCGGAACGGACTACAATAGTGTTTATAACGTGATTCGCACCGCCGTATTCCTCATTCATTTGATTTGGTCAATGACCCTATTGGTGCTACATTCTACAAAATAACATTTGCTAATTATTGCGCGAGTGTTGGTATTCTGAAAATTGTAAACGGAGTTTAGGTTTCCCTCCAAGATGGCGGGTAACCCAAAACACGGGAACTCTCTATTATGTGATTCTTTCCGATTTAGTGATCGCTCCCGTTAACTAAACAGCGGGACACGCGCGCCCGCTTGCAAATAATAAATTGCCATCACAATAATCACTGTAAAATCTGTAGTGTTGGCCGTAGTGCTGCCCTCTACCGTTATTTCCCTTTCGTCATGTTTGTGGCATTGTAGCAAATCTTCCATTAAAAAGACTAAAGGAACTGATCGCAATCATGTATGTTCCTTAATACTTCATTTTTAAAAATGGAATATGAAAATTTAATACTTCATTTAAAAACGGAATATGACAATTTAGGAGTAGCAGGAAGTGTACGGTAATGACTCTTAATATAAAAGTTGATTAATTAGTAATAAAAAAAATGTAGTTGCCTGTTGTTGACCTGAAAACTAAAATGCGAAATGTGTTATTTTATTTCCCTTTTTTAGAGGGGAGGGGGTTCAGGATTTCTGCTAAAAAATTAATATGCCATATATTGATGGTTAAGGCATTTGTAAAATATATTGATTTGGTTTTTCCTTTTTTTTTCATTAAATAACAATTTAATTCAACCAAGTTACCAGGAAACGTCAGAAATGCTCCTACTGTAGTGCCTTTTACAGCAAAAGACGGCCAACACATGAATGTTTTGGTTTTCCTCCGCTCCCTCTCCCATTTCTGGGCTTTGTCAGATTTTTTTTAAAACATTGTTCACAACTTCCAAGACTTGTGGTACTTTACATGGTTAATCCCTCAGAATCTCACATTTCAAAAAAAGAAAGAAAAAGGGCCTCCTCATTTCCTCGAGCACTCTTGCCCCCCCCCCCAAAAAAAAACCCCAACAACAACAACAACAAAAACTCCCTCATCATTCATGGAAATTCTCTGGACGAGAACCAAAGCAATAATTTTATACTGCTGAAAAAAAGGGCAGCGTAGTGATCTAAACACAGCCAAAAAAGAAAGTCTCCAGTAGTTCCATCCCCATTTAATCAGATTCGGATGAGTTTATGGCAAAATAATTTATATAATAATTTTCTATACACTTTCCTGCGAAGATTGATACCAAATTTGATATCAAAAGTTTAATCATCATGAGCAAAGGAGCCGTTGTTTGGAAATTCGTGCAATTTTAAAATGACAAATTACGAATTGACCACGCAAAAATCAATGCATGGTATCAGCTTATTATGTGGCCTGAAGCATGCCCGTACAGGAATCATTGTACACTTGCCTGCGCACATAATTGAAAGAGCGGGGTATTTGATTTGCATTTTGACATGCATGGGCAAACCTTTAACCTGCCGGCCTATTCAGGCGACGTAATTCTTGGCACTCACGCTAGCTCTGCTACGTGAGACAATTCCCTATGTCATTTTTAAAATTGCACGAATTTCCAAACAAATGTTTCTATGCTCACGATGATTAAACTTTTGATATCAAATTTGGTATCAATCTTCGAAGGAGAGTGTATAGAAAATTATTAGATAAATTATTTTGGCATAAACTCATCAGAATCTGATTAAATGGGGATGGAACTACTGGAGACTTTCTTTTTTGGCTGTGTTTATATTATACTTCAATGTCGGGTTATATAAAGGTCATAAAAACATTTTAAAACGTTTTATATCAAAACACACCACAACAAAAAAAAAATTCAATGTGTTATTGCAAAAAGATTTGGTAAATATTTGTATAAAATATTTTGTCAATATTTATTAACATGTTAGAATCTTTTGCACCACATTTTCACACATGCTTTCTAAATATTATTATAACGTTTTATACCCTTTATACAGGGTGTATCAAAATAAAGTATGAACAATGTCTCTAGATTAAGAAGTATGAGGTGTTTGATCACAATACTTGAGCTGAATCAACATATTGTCCTCCCACAACTGTAAAATGCCTGGCGTGTGACTATTGATAAGGACCCAGTAGATAGAGCCGTGTAAAAGTGCAGTTGCGTGAAGTCAATTAAAATAACATTAAAATAACAAATTACAGTTTCACCACTTTCTTTACAGTAATTAACAGATCGCCGTTCAGAACTTTTTTCAATCATGTGATTGATTTAGAAGCACCAAGCCATTTATAATAGCCCCTAAGATCTACTGATCTTAAACCTTTGGATTTCTTCTTGTCGGGCTATCTGAAATCAAAGGTTTTCACAAGTCCTCCTGCAGAACTGCAGTGATATATAATTGCACAAGTTGGCATCCCCAGGTAAGACAAACCTCTCGTAAGATGTTGCGTGAATGCCATGTTGAGGATAGCAGATATCTGCATACAGAGGTATAGTGACCATACACTGGTGGCCACGAGGAAGACTATGACTGTTAGTTACTGTAAAGAAAATGGTTAAACATGATATTTTCATGTAACTTTGATTTTAATTGGCTTCGCGCGACTGCATTTTTACTCGGCTCACAAAAATAGCAACTGAGTCCTTATTAATGGTCACACGCCGGTGATTTTACAGCTGTAGGAGGACAACATGTTGATTCATCTATCAACTAAAGTATTTTTACCAAATACCTCATAATTTTTAATCTAGTGGCATTGTTTAAACTGTATACTTTATTTTGATACACCCTGTATAATCCGACATTTAAACGTTTTCTGTAAAACATTTTGTGTTTGCTGGGTGAGGGCAATACCACGCTAATTATTGCCACCTTGCAACAACTACACTGCAAATAATACGGAAGAGTGCCAATCTAAATACAAACTGGATTCCCACTCCATTCACCTGGGAATATACGCAGGAAAGTATGATCACGCAAAATCAGTTCGAAGTCTGACATATTCAATTTTCAGTTTCTTAGAGGATTGTAAACAACATTTGCAAAGCAGCTCCAAAACAATAGGAAACAAAAGGAACTTTCCTTTCGATAGATGGCGCTGTTGACGGCTGCATCGTCTTTTATTTCGCTCGTATTTTGTGGTCTATATTTTCTAATTTTCTACGGTTTTGCATCATTATTATAATATTACATGGACTTTGTGAGTACATAAAAACAATTTGAAAGACTCGTTTGATCAAAGAATCGTCTTAAATTGCCTGTCTTAGTCAAAACAAGGACTTGCTTCATGTACTTTGCTATTATCGTTGTTGTGTATGGCACTGAATTCGACATAAACTCAGTACTTTGTAAAAATTTTTATCATGTGTCGTCTGTTTTTTTTTTATCATGTGTAACAAAAGGAAATATGTTAGGCTATAATCTTAAAATCAATATTTCCGACTTCCGACTGTCATACTAGTCTAACAAATGAAGTATTTCCTTTCGTTTCATACTGTTTTGGAAACTCTTTAACTGCTCATATATTTTGAACTGGTTGTCGAAATTCAATGGGGTTTTCTGCAAAATGTAACTTTGCAAATGCTGTTTACAATCTTATAAGAAACTGAAAATTGAATATGTCCGACTTCAGACTGATTTTGCTTGATCACACCACATTTGTACTTGCTGTATATAATCTGAGATTTCATCACGGAATACGAGCTTTAAATCATATGATCGAAATAATGTTAACTTTCTCATGGATGAAATATCTCATTGCTCGTGTGAATGTTGGATGTATTTTATTATGCGCCATGATGTTGTTGTTGCATTTTTTCCATAATTTTAATTTTCATATATATATAAAATTCACAAAATGTTTTGTCTGTCTATTTACAATTCGTACCACACAACTGTGATATATTAAAAATCGAGCCTGACGTCTTGATTTATTATTGTTCATCATCGTATTTTGTGGTGAACTTTTTAAAAATATTGTATGTGGCTAATATTTAAAAACCGACTCTGAGCAGTTGCGCAGATTTCTTTTTGACATGGGTGTTGGGGATTGGGTTGGAAACAATTTCTTGAAGTATAGTGAATCCAGCACCTTTGGGCGACATAATAAGTTTATATATTTAAATATTGAAGCCAGACTAATGACATACATGTATGGTGCAAAAGTGGAATAAATTCGCGCGAAGTGAGCAGAAATTTGCACTTTTCTGTCTAAATTGGCCATTTTTGGTTAAAAACCCACATACAGGCGTCAACATGGGGGGGTAATTGTATGGACCATCACCCTTGGCAAAATATTGGTGGATTTATCCTCCATTCCCCGCCTATGAGCTTTAAGGGCAATGCACATGTTTTAGACCTTAATACGCCTGCTTTTTGTACATCAAAGCGGCAATTACCTACCAGAGTTCAATTTAAAAACCTTTTTTTTTTTTTTTAAATTTTGCCTCATTTTAGGCAGTTACTTTTCACAAATCGACCCATTCTAAACTTAAGGAGGGCATTGACTCTATTGAATACTACGTCATTCTTTCTCATTTTTTTAAAGCAATATATGTCCACCAAGAGGCCTCCTCGAGGCAATTCGCATGCTAATAAAATAAAACATGTGATAGGTATAATTTTAAATAAACTTTGTAGAGAACTGTCCCTCTGATACTTAGAACTGTCCACAACTTGGCTGATCTTTCATTTGTTGTAACGTTCCGGTTGGTTTATTGGATAGGTCTACATTGTGATGATGGTCCAACAGGAGGTATAACCGCCCATCTTCAAACCCTACCACTGAGAGCCGTTCCAAGAACCAACCACGTTGACCACCTAAAACAAGTCCGTGTGCTTAAATCTTAGATTGGATCAGTCGGGAAAGGGTAATACAATCTTTTCTTTTCTTAAGGAATTATTTCCGCAATCCAGACAAACTTTCTTTTGATAGTAAAAGGCCAATCCTTCATCTGTTTGTTTTTTATTCAGAGAGCACCACCAGAAATAATATTTTGCTGTACAGCTGCATTAATTTAGACGTAATATAAAACTTTCGATCTCTATTGCATTCACTGTTTTAACGATAATCGCGTATAATTATGTAAAACTATTAATATTAGATTCTATCAAAAGTACTTAAAAAGTAAATAGGAAGCCTAGTTTGTATCACATTACTGTAATGAGTTGTTGAATAATCAACATGTAGTTCTTGAAGTACCGTATTCAAAGTGTCATTATGGGTCCTTTACTTTAGTCTTTCACAAGTTCTGCCCACTTCAAGTAGCATGATATGCGAAGAGATTACCGTAAATATCATCGTGGTCAAGGAGATCTCCTGCAACTGTAATACAACACAAAAAGAAACTCCTCACTTACATGACCCATCATAAATCCAAACCTGCTTATGTTATGACAGTTTGATTGACACAGTCGTATGCAACATCTTGTTAGCTCCAATTTGATACTGCATTTGCTACTAAAAGCTTAAACTTGGCAAAGATTAATACCGGTATATAAAACTTGATGCATTGTCAAAAGTTCCAGTTAGAATTTAATGCATGACCAAGCTCGCTAGCCTTGCCCGCGAACATCCCATTTATTGCGATTGGTAGAGATCTGAGACCTCTGATGTTCGTCAGGTATGTTCATTGTTTTAAATTATGGTCCAGGTGTTTCCAGTCGAGTCGTCAACGTCCGTTTTCGTAGCTTCCTTTTTCCATTCATAACTTTGCAGAAGGGATCTTCAGCTTCATTAATACAGTCTCTTCCGTCATGTATCAGACAAAGCAAAAGAGGTTGTCTAATGCCTTCAAGCCGGACTGCAGTCAGTTCCAATAATCATATTAGCTGTGTCTCATTGTACATACGAGTAGCTGCAATCAGTTGCACTATATCAGGCCTACCTTGTACAATGTGCTAGTTAGTTGGCAATGAATCCAACTAGCACATCTGACTAGCAAAACTAGCAATTTTCCATGCCGACTTTCTCGTCTTACCTTAAAACACCAAATCGATGAAAACTGCATATTTACGCCCTAAAGTAATGGAATTGGGACCTTAAAATACTATATTTACATGATTTATATACTAAATTTTGGTTTAAATTGAAAAATTATCAAATTTTGACATTTTAATCCATTTTTAAAATGCAGAAAAAATTATTAAAATTTAAAACAACTAATTTTTGTTATGAAGCCCAAAAGTTATCATAATTCCAGCGTTAAGACCAAAACACTGGAGGTAATTCTCCAGCTGATTTGCAAATCATTTTCTGGGTAACATAATTATATAACAACGTTTTGTATTTGCGTTATAACCCAGTGCAATGGTCACACCCAGTGATGGTAGGACAAGATGTTGATTCAGCTATTAATTAAATTATTTTGACCAAATACCTCACAGTGTCATCGCCCCGATATCTTCATGGCAGAAATCGCCATGGTAGGTTGAATCCACAGCCACGCATGGCCATTTTGTTTCGACCTTTGAGACGCATAATTAGCCGAGGGACCTGACTAAGGCTACTGACAATAGCCGGGTAATTGATTTCTCTCTGTGTTAGTAAGCTTGTATACGACATTGAGGTCAATGGTCATCGACTTCTATACTGCCTCCACGGGAGTAGTGAGTGCAGCTATAGCCTGCGCGCTGTAGTCCATACAGGACCAACGCAATATAAAATCAGAATTTTGGTCAGATTTTGAGTTCAAGACGCACGCTTCCTTCTCAAGACGCTAGCTAACGACTATCATATCTGTTCAACACGTATATTCAAGTGTAAGGAACCAGATCTGGTTTCTTTAGACAAAATCATTTACGGGAGATATTCATCATTTTCTACCCCGGTATCCAAAGATTTTCGTCTGATATCAAAATCGTGCATAGCACATTCACGTGTATCGGTCCCGGGTATTTATTTTAGTATCTCTGCTGTACTAAGTAATTATTAGCCAGGCGATGTCGGTATGTACCTCATATTTTTTAATCTAGTGGCATTTTTCACAACTGCATACTTTATTTCGATACACCCTGTATAGGACATATTGACCACCACCCCCTAAGATTAAGCGTACTGCTGACAGTACCCGACATCGGTCAACAAATTCAATATAAACTATCTCCCTTAAACTATGTAACTTTGTAAAATGTTTTTCAAAAGTTTGAAAAACTTACACTATAGAATATTTATGAGAACCATACATAACCAACAATACAATAACACAGCTGTTACAAGTGCGCCCATTTTAAAAGATTAAAGCGCATTAAAATCAGGTGTGTTCAAATACAAAGTCCGAATGATAGATAACAAATTGCCAATGACAGGGAAAAAGCAGTATAAGTAAATTTGAGAGATTAATAATAGTTATAAATATTTATCTGAAAACAGGTAGTGCCTTGCAGTGGCACCATGAATTGGTAATTCCGTATTATTAAAGCATGTTTTGGAGTTTAACAGTTACGGATCTCTTTGTCCAATAAATCTGAACAGACATGACAAAGGCCCTCAGATTATACATGACTCGTTTCTACACAAACCGGAACATGTCAAAAAATTTTTATAAAAATAAATAAATAAATAAATTTCGGATTTATATAGCGCCTTTTTCCAGCTAGATCTTGAAGGATTCAAAGCGCTGTAATTTCGCTGCCATGGTGAATCATCACAATCAGATCGTATCATCTAGGCTAGTTGCAGCCGAACCTCAGGCGCAGACCTATCCGCACTTAGATTGTAACATCCACCAATTATCTGTGCAGCTCCCCAAATTCCATTGGGTGAAGGAAGTTTTGATAACCAAACAACTAATCACCGATTTTTTTGAAAGCAGGAGGAAACCGGAGATCCCGGAGAAAACCTGCGAGGGCGAGCATGGAATCGGGATAAACCAAGTGCACATGAGTCCTTGGGCCGCGCCGGGGCTTGAACCCGGGACCTCAGTGGTGCAAAACGAGAGAACTACCGCTGCGCTAACTCGCCCTAACATTTTGATATAAGCTTTAAAATAATATATGATTGTTTTTGTACCATGTATAATTTTGAAGATACGATACATTTTTGCTCTTTGCTCTTTGGAACTTAGCATGATTAGTGAATAAATGGGTTCCTCCGATTACACAACACCCAGTGGGGATTATTAAAGGTCAACAGCCTGGCAATTATTGATCAAATAATCCTTTCTTCTTCAATACGTTTAGCTTAAATATTGTATTGGGCTACTCCAGTTGAAATTAATACACTGTTAAAACGCTGTTTAAAAGTTTAAATATAAATGGCAGGCGTTCCCCCGGAGCGTTCCCATGATCCTTCCACTTGAAAGCTAGACCCTCCCTCGGGTCCATGGAGAACGACTGGTATTGTAGATTATATAACTTTAAATAAACCCGATACATGGACCCTCCCAATCTGTAGGCAAGATGCCTTCCAGTTCCCATCATTTTGTGGGAATTCACTTTTACCGATCCTGGGTCAGACGAGTTTTCTATATATCACGTCCGTGGTCTTGCCCTGGTCTTGCCGTTTGTGTAAGCGGCTACTTTGCGTGACCAATCAATGTAGATCTCAGCAAGCAAGGCGATATTTGAAATGGGTTTTCATTGAGTCTGTTGATCATAACCAACGCGCGCGCAAAATGACAATGGAAGGGAGTTTACTATCAAAACGGAACAGTCTCGGATTAGGAGAGCTATTATAAAAATAACAAGTTGGTATGTAGATTATATGAGTTTTCGTCGACACACAGTGCTCCAGGAGCACTATAACGTTGTTGCCATTAGTTAGGGCTTAGTGGTGTGTTGGTTTTAATCTTTGGAGTGAAGGAGAAGGTGGTTTTAACTCTAATTATTTACCCAGAGATGGAACCGAGACTGTGGGACAGTCTACTTGAAAGCTAACACGCATACAGACAGTTTATAACACAAATGGGTCAATGAGTTACATAAAAATGACATTGTGTGGTATTTAGTTCCCAGGAATTGAGTTTTGCCTGAGGCAATTTGTGGTTAAATGTTGATCCCTCACTACGTCGATTTGGTTGAAAAGGGAGAGGAGACCTGATCAAATCTCTACAGGTAACAAAACGTAATGCACAATCACATCCATGCTATGATTTAATTAAATGAAATGTGTTTGTTTTCTTGTTACCGTAGTAGCAATAGACAATAAATAAGCAACTGTACATAAATACAGATCAGTGGTATAAAATACGTTTAAAGAAAGAAATTGACATATGATGTCAGGGTGCGCCATTTGAAAAGATTAGAGCGCAGTAAAAACAAGTGTGTTCAAATACAAAGTCCAAGCGATAAATAAGAAATTGCCAATGTCAGGACAAAAGCAATACAAGTTAATTTTGAGAGATTAAGTTATAAATAATTGTCTGAAAACAGGAAGTGCCTTGCAGTGGCAGCATGAATTGATAATTTTAGTTTAAGCATGTTTTTCTGTTGAAAGTTAAAAGGTATTCGATGAATCTGAACAGACAAGACAGAGGCTCCGAGATTATACGTGATTCGTTCCCATAAAAGCCGGAGCATGTCAAACTTTTTTATATTTTGATATTATGTAAGCTTTAAAATGACATGATTTTTTTTAATGAAGATACGATACAATACGCTGATTTAGGGTTTCTCTACCGGAAGTCAATTTGTGCCGAAATTCCTTCCCACAATGCAATAAGCGTTTTGCATAACAATAGATACAGTTTGGAGGTTAATCAATATTCTTTGTTGCGCAATACGCATATTGCATTGTGGGAAGGAATTTCGGCATAAATTGACTTCCGGTAGAGAAACACAAAATCCACGTATTTGTCAATGGCTCTTTGCTCTTTGGAACTTAGCATGATTAGTGAAAGCGCAATTCTGAGAATAAATGGGTTCCTCTGATTACACAACACCCAGTGGGGATTAATAAAGGTCAACAACTAGGGCTAGGAAATTTTTGATCAAATAATCCTTTTCTCTTCAATACTCTTTAGCTTTAATAAGTAGGCCTGTAGGACTATTCTGGTTGAAATTCATACACTGTTAAAACGCTGTTTAAAAGTTTAAACAGCGCTGATTAACCGGTGCACTAGTCGAGGATAGAGATCTTTGACGAATCAGTATAACCGGGAAGTTGCCTACTAATGCACATTTTTTTAGATTCCGGCGGGAACCACGCGGGCACCCTTGAAAAAGAACTTTCCCTTGATCTTTCCATCTTGAAAGCCAACACGCATATAGCTGAGGGAAACACGCATACAAAGTCAAAATTGTGTGCATTTCTGAAAATCTGTACTGAAAATACGCACTTGTTGAGAACAGTTGAGAATATTTATTACATTCATATTTCCAGACTGTAAGATCTCACCCTAAAGTCAACCAATATTTTCAAACACAGCCAGTTATAATTTATGTGCAATTTCAAACCTGATTGTGACTGAGGCCAATGTATATTCAGCGCCCAAGCAACGGATGTACTAATTTTTAAGGTAATACACTATTTTAAAGTGTTGCGATTTGGTAGTTCACAACATCTTGCGACTGGTAGCGAGCTTTGGCAAAAATTGCATTGCTCATTTCCTTGTGAGCGTGTAGAAGAATTCAAATATCACAGAAATATTTTGTAGGTCCTGTGGTTCTTGAGTTATGTTGTAAAGAGGGCTGAAACAACAACACTTTTGTAAAATGTACATAACTTATTAACAACAATAAATTAAGCAAGTTTTCAAAGTATATGATTTGTATAATGAACTTTTGCAAAACATCAAAGTGTTATTTTGCAATAATATATTGATTTAGACAACTTACTCTTACTCTTACTCCGTCGACTCTTGCTGTCGGGCATCAATGATGGCTCGCCATAACCGCCTGTCCTGCATGCTGGTCTCAATTTCTGCAACTGTGTATCCTGTGTCTTGTTGAAGCAGGTCCACATAGGTCTTCTTTGGACGTCCTTTGGTTCGTTTTCCTTGGGAGGGCTTCCATGTAACCAGATCAGATGTAATCCTCCCTTTGGCTCTCTTACAGTGTCCCGCAAACCGTAGCCGTCTTGTGCTGATTTTCGAGGTCACAGGTGATAATATAAATAGAATAGACAATATAAATCGATTTTTTGGCTGCTTCGACCAACAATACCGCATCTACCCTTAAGGACTTTACATATCGCAGCCCAATACTGGATACGCTGCATGAAATCTCTAAATGTCATCATTGACACACCCAAGCAGCATCCCATTGCCATGGTCGATTTTTAAAAGTACAAGGTCACATTCGACAAGATGACAAGTGACGTAATCCACGAAATGTTGCGAAGCTGGCATGTGAGGCTTTTAACCTGAACAGACATTGACATTTTGGGAATCAAATACAACCCCTATGTTGTGAAGGTCTGAGGGACAGTCTGGAGGATAGATAGATTTATCCCCAACCTTCTTAAAGCAATAATGTGTGTTTTGAATAAGAAATAGATTCCTATTTAAGTGTTAGTTTTTACTGATTACATTTAATTTCGAGCCAAACAAATCAGCTGAAACGAAGAAAAATGCGATTTCATTCCATCCAGCGCCTACAAAGCTTGTATTAGCTCACCGATCGTATTGTTATTATGATTATTGGCGGAGCTTTACGCATCTGGGATGTACAAATAAGACGTAAGGCGAATAGCAATATGCACACAGCTTATGATTCAATGACACACATGTTCGCGATGTGTTTAGCCATCACCCGATCGGTGAACTATGAAAAATACCGGAGATCTTATTTTTTACTGTAATTAAAGCATTTCAGGCTTAGTCGTTCACGTGGTATTTTAGTACACCACTGGGCATTACAATCATGCAAAAAGAAGAAATTCAAGAAAAATTGAGGGCGTCGCTGTGGAGCAAATTACACATGGCTTTAAGGCAATTTATTTTGAGTTTCTATGGGAGGAGGAGGCGACACACAATCACATCAATGCAGTTATTTAATTTAGACACACAGAATAAAAGTGGGCGATGATATTACAATATAATGTATACAATGTCAAAAATTCATGTCAAGAATTCGGTCAAACCAGATGAAAATAAAACATTTAAACGTTTATGTTTAATGCACTAGTACAAGCAAGTTATGTGAAAGTGTCCATCCGTGAATAAAACTCCAGACTATAATTTGGAATTTCAAATGGTTCATTATAATCGCTGGGAATGTTGCGTGGCGTCTGACGTTAGGGCAGAGACTTGCCATGGTTGGTTGCTGACTTGCGCAATGCGGTATTATGATGTCTTATTGACAACAGAACGCCAGACGCAACATTCCGAGTTTATTTCTGCCACCGATCATAGAAAGTATAAAAACATCAAGAATGATGACTTTTTATTGTCATGACCTATTTAGTGTCGTTGAAATGTTTTGTTATTCTGAACAGAATAACCTTTTAATTAAGTACGATAATTCGATTGAATGTGCTTTGCAGCTTAATTAAAAGCGGCAAAGCACATTCAATGGAATTACAAAAAGCAAAGAGTAAATGAATCACTTGAATCAAACTATTTATTTCAAGTATTTGCAGCTTAATTAAAAGCGGCAAAGCACATTCAATGGAATTACAAATTACAAACCAAAAGCAAAGAGTAAATGAATCACTTGAATCAAACTATTTATTTCAAGTATTTGAAACAAAGGAAAATAACGTTTCTTGTTTTTCTCTTTGCTGCACACTGTGCATTAACCATGATAATGTCAAGCTAGCCTTAACCCTTGAACTACTGACATGAGCCATACGGTATTTTGTAACACGGACTACGAAGGAGGGGGGTTGTTGCAACCTCCTAATTTTCAAATATAAACGTCATATACCGTTATATTTGGTACCAATGTATTGCTATGTGTCTCCTCTATCCAGTGATACCAAAATTAGTACAACATTCCCGGCCGAATGTCGCTATGGCGTCATAATATGAATTCTACGAATTTTCTCCTAAATGTAGAAGGAAATTACTAACTAACAAGTAAAAATTCAGTAGCTCATGATGCAGTCATGTCTACAGTAGAATTCATCTCGACCTTTGCAGGACTTAACCCCATTAAAAGCTATTAAACCAAGATAACACTCATTGAAACAGCTCAACTGATTAAATCGGATCTTCTCTGGTTGTGCACAAGTAGCCTACAAGTGTCTGTTTTCATGTGCGATATCGCAATAAAGCTGGTATTCATAGCTTCAGTTGGGTAACCGATTATAAAGGAAACGAAAGGAAACAATGGTATGTGTGGCTTTGTTCACGAAATCAGACAATGGCGTGCTTTTTGTAAACCAGCATTCTTGAAAATGAGCAACATAATGATTGTTGACTTAACACGGTTTGGAAATAATTTCTTCATATTTTTGGTGTTATCTGTCGTTTACATGTCCTTCCTAAAACACAAAAGTACGACCCTCTCCAAACACCTAAATTAGCTAAAATTTAGGACATGTTACGTATAGGATAATGGCCAAGGATTAGAACGTGAGTGGCTAAGAATGGCCGTGGGCCGGAGGCCCTAGGCCATTCTTAGCCACTCACGTTCTAATCCGCGGCCATTAACCGACTTAATACACACTTATGACGTCGCGCTATTGTTTTACCGCTCCATTATTTTCCACGAATGGAGTGTTATTGAAATTTGATGCTCTTTACAAATTGATCAATTGCTCACACTGAATACACTATCAAATACACTAATAGAATGATCGTACTAGGTGCGGGTGAAAAATACACGGACTCAGCTTTATGTAAAATTTCTATAGAATTACCCATCATATCACGATCCAGGTGTTTAGTTTAAATCATCCGTAACCACGTTCTTGAATTATAAAGATCTAAAATGTTTGTTACCCAAATTGAATAAACGTAGATTCGTAAAATCATTAAAGTGATTAGAAGTACAATCAATAGTTCTTTATGCCCACTTCTAATGTGTTAACTATTGACATGATTGAAGTAGTTGCGTTTAGGTCTGTATTTTGCATAATAAAGAAAATTGGCAAACTGGTCATAGGTTAATATGAAATAGTTAAATGCAGATCATTGCAGTTTTGTACCTCAAGAAAGGTAGACCTGCCGCTATCATGAGCAATGATATTCTTCTCTATGAATCGAGTGTTCGATTTTGGACAACCTTGCAATTATGGACACTATTTATTTATCTTGGATACTAGTAATTATAATTTGTGATGGAATCATTCCGAGGATATATATCGTTGATTCGCAGCAAGGACCTAAATCAGGTATGATTCTACTTTAAGCCGAAGTAAGGTACGAAAATTTTAAATGTGTAAACTTAGTTTTATTTGGTTGGCCTTATTGCAACCCATTTTACCTAGGCCTATTATGTCCCTGAACTTCGGCGGCAAAAAAACAACAAACAAACTTCGCCGCTTCCTATGCGAAATAAAAGCTCAACTTCCAGTCCCCCTCCCGAAATCAACTGGAGCGTCCCTAACATTATAATATTTAATTATCGGATAGGCCTACTGATCGATGTAAGTAAATATTCAAACATGCCAAAATACTATCAGATGAAACATCAGATGTACTAAAGTGAAATAAAAATTATACCGAAAATAGACCTACTGTGGCTTTTATCATTATTGAACATGCCCAAAGCAAACGATTTAAAAATAAACAGATACATAGGCCTAAATACATGATACATAATGTGTATTATGTAGCAATGTTGCCCAAAATGTAACCAATTAAACGTTGGTCCCAAGCCACTGAAAACGTATAAAAATATAAAGAACAAAAAAAATGATATAAAAAACACTAAGCGTAGAAAGAAAGGTCCAAATAATTTAAAGTTACGGGCTTACTAAGTTAAGCCTAAACACATCTTGCATAATAAGTATATACAACTTTTAACCTGCCCGTTTTGATCTTGCCTTACTTTTCACAGATTGCATTGTAAATTTATGTTTAAGGGCTCGGATAGCGACGTTTTCACGTGTAGGCCTATATAATATATTTGAGGGACCTGAGAGCAAATCAGACACATCGAATTGGATTTTGAACACGAGGAATGTCCTTCTGATATCAAATAATTCTGATTTTTATTAAATTCGCGATATATACATTACACATTTTATGGCAAATTATTAAAAATTGTAAATTGTAAAAAAAAGTAAATTGTATAAATCTAACGATATGCACCTAAAGATTATGAAGTTGGGATGAACAGCTGTCCATCATATGAAAATTTTGACCTTCATTATTACAGATTTTGTTCCTCAAAACACTAAAAATGTAGGTCTTTTTGGAAAAAATGTTTATGTTCAATATGAAAGGTCAAAATTTTCAATTCGGCTTTTCATCCCAGCTAGGCCTACATAGGCCTACAGTTTCATTACATATCATTTATTAGATTTATAAAGTTTACTTCGAGGACTGTTAAATTAAAAAATATGACATTTTAATAATTTGCCATAAAATTTGTATTATATCACGAATTTCACAAAATCAAAATTATTATTTTTTTTTATATCAGAAGGACAATCCTCGTATTCAGCATGTAATTCGATATGTCTGATGTGCTCTCATGTCCCATAACAATAATGTGCAAATGTTGCTATCCGCTTCCTTAATTTATTGTATTAATGAAAATCATAGTTTTGTTGTTTTTCATTGTTCATTGTTTTGCATGAATGAAGTGATGATAACAATACTGCACTTTACGCAAATACATGCTTTTCGAAAGTGCAATTGTTATTAACACTACATTCGTAAATGCCAGTACTTTTTCCCTGAAAAGTATTTGCTTTTCAGAAAAAGAAAAGGCATTTACGAATGGCGTGTTATTGTAATCATCGCTCCATTCGTGGAAAATAATGGAGCGGTAAAACAATAGCGCGACGTCATAGGTGTGTATTAAAAAACTATATTGTCTATAATTTTAGAAGAGTACTTTTAATATTGGCCGGTTATTTTTCACACAGCGACGTTAACTAGTCGTATCCCCATACTTTTAACGTAGGGCTATTTGTAGAGGTCACGCGTTAATGGGAAAGAGCACTGTGTATTGTGTATAGGAAAACGGACAGTAACTGCAGTATGTCTTGGATTAATATTACAAGAGCGAAATGGAAATTATTGATTACTATAGAAACCAATGGTGGGCCTAAACCAACCATATGGTTCTACCCCCGGGTAAGGTACTGGTAAAAATGTTATCTCTTAAAGGAGCGCAACGGATGGACTAACGATTAGCTTAGGTTGTTTGGGCGTAAATAACAAATCTTAGGGGGGCTGGTACAAGCCCCACCCCTTCGTAGTTCTAGGGTTAATGTACAAAAGTGACCAGTTGTTTTCTTAACGTTTTACTTAGTATTTATTGTCCATAAAATGTTAGCTTTTACTGTCAGATATGTCCCCTCTTAATTTTGAGCCGAACAAGTGAGGTAAAGAATAGAAAATTGGAATTCACCACTAGCGCCAATGCATGTTACTCCCGCGCTTGTAATACGGTACGATCCTCTGGGGTGTGTATTCGACTAATATTTCCATCGTAATAATAAAACGACGGTCCCGGCGTTTTATTCAAAATCTCGGATTTTGACAAAACTACAGCACCTAAAGTCTTGATTTTTGCAGAGTATCTTTATTGACTAAAGTACATTCCAATCGTGTAAAACCAGAATTTAAAAATAATTTGAGGGCGTTCTCCTCAGCAAATGTTATAATATGGCTTTAATCAGGCATAGTAACTTTGAACCCGAGTATTATAACAAACCAACAAAACTGATTCCGGCAGCCTACACATTACTTCTTGAAATGTACAAAAATAATAATGCGTTGCGTTGCGTTGCGGTGTTTTATTTTATTTTTTACTTAAAAACAGAAAAGTGATTGTATATTTTATTGTTATTGTTACGTGGGTTAGTTTTGAGCACGTAATTATGTTTATTATTTGAACAGTTCAAACAAATAACAGTTTAAAGTTTGTTCTGTCACGCACGAGCAAAGTTACGAAAGGTTGCATCCTCTGACTGTTTGCTAGGTTCTTGACCGTACCCTCATTAAGCCTTCACCCACTCACTTACGATCATATGTCTACATGACACTATCACCATGATCACTAGGATCCCAAACATGCGCATCTGTCTGAACAAAGTTCTTTGACCCCTACATTAATAGAATGACCTGACAATGTTTTGGGTACAAAAACACATTTCCCAAAACTTGAGTTCAGATTGAGAGTAATAAGGAATGAATACGATTTAGTAAACTATACCGCTGTATATGAGATCATTTGGTATATACTGTATTCCTTACATAAATGGTTATTGTAAACTTAGACCTTACTTTGCAAACAAATATGATATGTAAATTGATATCAACACTTAAAGCCAAATGTGTTATATTTTAATTGGTATTTATTTAGAAAGCACCCTCAATGTTGGACTTATAATAACAAAGGTTTATCCTTTCAAATTCTTGGAATAATGATAATGTATCAATGCAACCCTATATTTAAAGTTTTTTGGGGAGCCCACAATGTTATTGAATGGGATTTGTGCAACCATTTTGAAAGGAATTGCCTTCTAGCGAGAGTCCCCCAAGTTTGCGGGCTTTGTTTTTAAACAGCATCATCAAATTACAGCAAAAAGTCAAATAATTTCTACGTAGCAAAATATCTGCGACTTTTAAATAATTGTTCAAGTCTTAATGCTGGTCTTATAACCCTAAAATTATGGAACCCCCGGGGCTTCATACCTGCTCAATTGCTGGTCTAAAGTAAAGACTGCCCAAAACGTAACGCACCTGTTATATATACCCCTATAGCTTCAGAACTAATAATTGTTTTCACAATATTTTAACATAGAAAGAAGGATGACTTATTTATGCGTATTGTGATACCACATTCGTCCAATTTCGATCAAAATTCACGACATAGCAGGGTTTTTAAAGAAAAATAACCGTATTTAAAAGTTGCAGCTATTTGTATTGATTTGAAGGCAGCGCCAAGATAATTGTGGGGTTAATGTGCCACAATGCTTGCGTAATAACCATTGATGGATGTAAACTGCAACTTTTTTGTTAAAAGCACTCCTATGTTCTTAATATTGAACGACAGTGGACAAGGACAAATGGGATATCAAAATACGCGTAAATAAATCATCCTTTTCCCTATGTTGAAATATTGTGAACGAATTGTTAGTTCTGAAGCTTAAGGCATTTTTATAACAGCTGCGTTACTTTTTGTGCAGACTTATAAAGATGTACCTATTTCATGTATTTGGAATGACAAAGACTTGATGAATCCATAAGTGACGTCAAATTTTGGTCAAAATGCACAGTTTTAGACAACCCCCAAGTTTTGTATTACTTTTTTTATATGTTCTTAAATTTTGACCAACTGTGAGAAATTTTCTCCAAAAAATGTTGAAGTGCTCAAAAAGCCTGATTTTTGCCCAAATTTAAATCATTTTGGTGAAGTTTATTAAAATTAACAAACAAATGTTAAGGGCTCGGTCACCCACCTTTACACAGTATTTTTTGTGGGACCTGAGAGCACATCACACACACATCAAATTGTATACATGAATACAAAAGCCACCTAAGTCCATGGGAAGTGATTTTGAGAGAAAATCCTGTGTATCATTTTATTTCCTTCAGTTAGATTTACCTGGTCAATATGGTAAGTTTTATGTGCAAATGAGTGGATTAACCTGTATTAAGTATGACGATTAGCATTTCAGGGACTTCGTGGGGTTCATTTTAAATTTTGGACTTAGGTGGTTTTTGAATCATATACAAAGACAACAATGGTGGAATGAGATTAATAATAATAAAATAATACAAAATAAAGCACACAAGTATGTATAATGTTGATAAGCATTCTGCCATGTAATATAAACCACACACGTTCCTTTATTAATGTATTACTTTTATACATACTGGATTTCAATCAATGTGTTACAAGACTCAAATCATGGAATTGGGTGATTCTTTCATACATGCTATTTTTCACATGCCCAATAGACACGGAGGATGAATTTGAGTTGTTCTTTCATACATATGACAGGCCTATGTATAGCAACAATTTTCCATGCTTAACTCAATTTGGCCAAAGTATGGACTTAGGTGGCTTTTGTATTCATATATTCAATTGTATTCTGAATACGAGGAATGTAATTCCAAAATCAAATTATTAGATGTTTTTAAAATATATGGCAAATAGTTAAAAAATTATATTTTTGACATTTAATTTTTCAAATTAAACTTTATAAATATAATGATATGTGCTTAGCTGGGAGGAAAAGCCGACCATTATATGAAAGTTTTGACCTTTCGTATTGAAGATATGCATTAAGTTTCATAAAAGGCTTGGGAACCTAGGGAGAACAGTGTCAGTTGCATTGATTAGTCACCCCAGGTTAAATAAGAAAGAAAGAAAGAAATATATAAATAAAGACCTAAAAAACGTCACTGAAAACCATAAAGTTACACAATTCAATATACGACTAGAACACTGTTTAGGGCACTACCCACTGGTACTGGATTTGTATAATGAACTTTCAACATCATGTTCCACTTTGTCAAATATCTTCAAACCTTCTTCACCTTCTTAGTCCGGATTTATTATGTATTATAAGAGCTTTTCATTCAATAGATTTCATTAAGTGGGTGGTATGGGTTCAAAGCTCAGAATGATTTAATACCTGTACCTTTTAAGCTAACTATTAGAATAACTTATTTCAGTCCATCTTCGAGCAAACGTACAAATTTAAAACAAGTTATTGATGTTAAGGCTGTAGATATGATCATTTCAAACTTAAATGACATATCTTATTAATGCACATACTGTTTTATTTACAAATAAGCATAAAGCATGGTCCCTTTTTGTTTATTTTCTAAAACTAAATTTTTCATCTATCACTCCTTCAGTGGCCCTGATAAAATCGATCCTAGGCACACCTCCACCCCTTTTCCCGGGCCCTTTTCCACGCATTTTAAACATAAGCTCGAGTATATTCTTGTAGCTATTGTAATGTGTAAATGACAACAGAATAATATACTCGCCTCAATAGTTCTCATTGTAAGCTGACGCTAAGAATTAACCTGCTGATCCGTTACAAGACGATTAGCTTAACTATTTGAAATTTTGGATTGGTCACACAAATGAATATATCGTGAAATTAACCAATCTGAAAAGCCGTAAGAAAGGCAGTAGATCTCAGTGGTAAAGCAATGTTGTGCCTCCTATAGGTCACAATCCTGTAGTAAAATCAATTATCAAAATAAAAATGACATCGACAGAATTACTGTTTATTCTATAAATAGGAGTGAAAATCCAAAATGAGGTGAATTGGATTACATGTACAGTACATGATAACTTGTGTTTGAACGATCAGGGGTTTATGACTGGGCTTTGACGATAAACTCTCATCCAAGTATAGAAATAAAAAAATGAATCTGGCTTGACCCAATTCTTGACATGAATTTTTGACATTGAATTCATTGTCTTTTACTATCATCGCCCACTCTTATTCTGTGTGGCTATTGCTACTACGGTGACAATGAAAACAAACACATTTCGTTTAATTAAATCAAAACATTGGATATGATCGTGTGGTGTCATTGATTTGATATTTATCACTTTGAACACAATCATATTGCCAGATATAGCTAAGACCAAAGTGGCGAATGCATTATTTCATGAAACGTATCCTATTATTATGTTGATAGTAAGGGTATTTTATTTCGGATATAAATTCGTTTGGGAAGCTATTCAAAATTACCATTGCCGTCGATCTACACACTCTCACACATCACCGATTACCAAATATCCACACATGCGGCATACATGCCACCCGGGTGTCATCCACCATTGGGTGTATGGTGTGTAGGATGAGGGTGTGTGTTAATTGCAGCCTAATATCGCCAAGCGGAACACATGTGATGCCTCACATTCCAACTAAAGGAGACAATAAGTAGATACAATGGGCTGCAAATAACCTAAAATGCAGGAAAATCCCTGCTGTTAGCGACCGGTGGAAACCTGTATTGGATCGACGAGTATGTGTAGATAGATTATGTTCAGGTGGGGAGGGGGGGGTGTAGGGGTGTGCGGATGTGTGTGTGTATAGTGGCGTAGCAGTGAATTTCGTCAGAGGAAGTTCATGTTGAGGCCGAGGGCCCAACTTAGACCTCAGAACTGAAAAAGGACGCCAGGTTTAACTACTTCTCCTTAAAGCAAAATTTACAAAGAAACAGCTGTGAATGAAGGGGCACGGCCACATGTGGCTAATTTTCGTGGAGGTGGGCGTTCTCCCTCCATCCAGGAGCTACACCGCTATGTGCCCAGTCGTGTTTATGCTCGTAAAGCTTCAAAAGATTAACTTTCAATGGCGTTCCAGTAAGAAGAACTACATTCGCCTCGGGTTTGAAATTGATGAAGGCTGGCTGGGTTTCAAAATATGGCTTACTAATGGTTGACTTTCCACGTTTAGGGAAGTGTGGCCTAGCGATTTAGGCGTTGGACTGTGAATCAAAGGGTCAAGGGTTCGAATCCCAGGTCCACCTGAGCTCGGCTGGCTCTTTGTGTCCTTGAGCAAGGCACTTCACTCTACTTGCTTAGTGCTTCGGATGGCACTTTAAGCTGTCGGTCCCGTGTACATGCATATTTTCTCGCATTAATGTAGTGTGCACGTTAAAGAACGTCACAGGCTATTCGAAAAGAGCAGGGGATATGTACTTCAAAAAAGGCACTTAGGGACGCACCATTAGATTCTCAGGGTGGGGGTAGGAAGTTTTCAAAAAAAAAACTTCACCCACTACATGAGCAAAAACAAAAACTTTCCCCACCAACACTAAAAAAAACAAAAAACCTTCCCCACCTAACTGTGTAAAAATGCATGAAATTAAAAAAAAAAAACTTGCCGCCAAAGGCGGCGAAAAAAAAAAAAAACTTCGCCGCCTTTGGCGGCTGAAAAAAATTCTTCCCCGACCCTAACTTCCTACCCCCCTGAGTATCAAATGGTGCGTCCCTTATAAGGAAGTAGAAACGACCAAAATTACCAGTTGGGTTCATTTTACTTTACCATGTTATTTCGGCTTAAAATGGACAGAAACCTTTCCCGACAATTATTACTAATATTATTTGAACGTTTTGAGTATGAGTAAAGAATATAACAACATTGAATAGAAATAGTGCATTATGTCTTTAAATTTGTTTTTCAAATTATTACTTCTTACAAAAAAACCCAAAACGAGCATATGTACCCAATATTATATTACACTTACTCAAGTAGCTGCTCTTTAATTGCTTTTTGACATTTGGGGGGATGGGGTTGGAAAAAATTTCTAGAAGTATAGTGAATCCAGTACCTTTTGGCGACAGAACAAGTATATCGGTCAAATACGCGCGAAGCGCTGGAAAAATTGCTATTTTGAAGCAATGGCCAAATATAAGGTTAATTTGGTCAGAAACCCATATACAGGCGTCAACATTGGGGGAGGATGATTGTATGGCAATATTTTGGGGAGGATTTACCCCACCCCCGGATCTATGCCTATGCTTGACGCAGAGTAAACGCGAGAGTGAAGGATAAGAAAAGTGAATGAGGTACTTCGTTTCAAATTTGTCCCTACCCCTTACTTTTCCCATCATTCAATACTGAGCGAGAAGGCCAGATCATTTTAGTGTTATATAATGATCATATACATATATTGGTATAACAATCATTAATGCTGATGTATAGAATATGAGGTATTGAGAGGAAATAACTGCAATATAATTTATATTTCCTGTCCGTACCCGCATCCGTACACCCAATGGGTGAGACCATTCATTCAATTTCATTTCATTAAGTATTAAGTAGTATAGCCCATGTTGTTATAATTATCCATTACTACGAAAATAATGATATATCTTTACCTGCCAGAACGCAGATGGCATACAATTATTTATAACTGGCCATTTAGTCCTCTCCGTACTCTCAAATGTGTGCCATTTACCTTAAGAATGTGCATATGTTTATACAGTGTATAAAAAAGTAATTTTCGTTGCACATTATTTATGCAATATGTTTTTGTTTTAATTCATTTACGAGAATCCTGCTCCTGCCCTATGAAAAGCATGCAGTGGGTTTCAGAACATAACTTGAAAACAGGAATCAAGTACCCACATTTAAACAAAAATTGGAAGAGAGATATTATAGTTGGGACAAAAATGAAATTGGGCGTACCTACTTGAAGAACCTTTATTTTCGATCTACGCTGTCCCTGATTATGGCAATAAAGACGACTGTTTGATAACATAATACAGAACCCAGCGGCAATATGTGATAAGATACTGCTTTTCGCATCGTTTTTCATTTTTGATATAATATATCTACAGTTCGTATTGCCTCTACAAAACCAATCACAAAGCGTAATCAGTATTGGATCCTATTAAAGTGTGCCAACACGCCTACTCAAAATAATGTAGCTAACGGCTATTAATTACTAAAGCTGCTAGCTGACAGCACCCTCCTCAATGAGTCATATATTGGAACTGGAATTACTTGTGAGTGTTGTTATACGTTAGCATAACAGCTTGTTGGCATATAAGCTATAAGCCTTAAGGGAATTCAACTGATAAATAGGATACATACATCCTAGGGTTAAATCAATGACGTTTTCATATAGCTATTTCATAGTAGAAATATATCTATTGTAAGCTGGTAAGTTTGAGGCTCGTGACGAAATAGGTATTAGTATGACTTCATAATTTTGAAGTGATGTCACTTTTGTTATACTCCTTACATTATGTACACGGTTATAGTATTACTTTACAATGTAATTTTGTTATCTTAATATGATTTCCTGCACACGGTGTGTACAATCAGTTCTGGTTGTGTTACATCAGTGGCGTACGCAGGATGTTATGAGTGGGGGCCAGATGCCGCGGTTTCCCCAACAGACTAACATCACTGCGCTGCGCGCGCAGAATATGACTATTGCCTCAGAGGAAATCCAAGCTGTAGGTAAGGTTTTGTGGCTTCCAGAAAATAGATGGTAATTATTACATCAAATGGTTTTTAAAATGTCTGAAACCCCTTCTAAAACCCATGATTGTCTAGTGCCTTCACCTCGAGCACAACACCGGTGCTTTGCTCGTGGATATGATGTTGTGTTCTTACTAGTATCCTGGATAAGCCAGCAATCTGCCCACCTCTGAAGTTTATTTCTTTATTTATTACACTTCATCACTGCCATACAAATATGAATTTATAGAAGAAAAGAAACTAGTGATTGGCTGATGAGCGGTGCATCTGCATAGCACCTCTCAGAGTCATATCATCAATGCCAAAAAGGAAGGAGGTTTATATGACAAAAGGGTAGTTATCAATGATAAATTCAAGTTTTCTATTCCCTTTAAATGCTTGATGTTGATAATGGAAAGAGGACTCACTGCGTCGTAATGTTCTGATATCTATAGTGAAAGCTGAACCTGAGATTTCTTTTCCTTTTCCAAATTTCCAATGCTGTTTAGGCAATACTTGCCGTACACAATAACCGAATACTAGACTGAAAAGTAAGATACACATGTTGCTGAACCTGTTTATTATGTCCTTTGTTGAGGAAAACTCTGAAAACCAATGTTCGAAATCGTATATGGGGGGGGGGGAGATGATTTTAAAGGCTTGTAAAAAAGGCAGCTCCTTGAACATGTTGAACACTACCGTCCAAGCTCGACCTTATCAGGAGTTACACATCACACAAATAGCTTTCTATGATGATCCAAAAACTAATAGCAATCTAAAAAAGTAAAATCAGAATATACACCTGAGCACGATTACAATTTCCTATGAATTTGTTTTGTTTGTTCAAAAGGAAGTACGTTGTAAAAACGTACCACACATCGGATATTGTGCAGCAGCTGACCGTCAAAGCAAGTACTGATGTAATCGCCATTGATTCCATTTAGGTCGTCATCGCAAAGATTCAGAATAAACGGTCGCCAATGTTTTGTTTATATCTCTTATTTTCTTAAATTCAATATATCAAAATAATAACAAAACAGATAAAATCAATACAGTTTTCCCTGAAAGTTAGCTTAAAATAGTAATATAATAGTCATAGCCTTATTATAGCCAAGAGTTGCCCACATAAATACGTGATTTCATTTCCCTTTTTTTTTTCTTCAAGTCATTTTAAATCCGTAAAATCCTTTGGAGCAACATCTTGAAACCAATTATAACCATGCTTATGTACTTTACATAGAAGGAAAAAAATGAACACAATTCTCGTGTGATGCGTATAACCCAGTTAGCAACCGATATTTGTGATGATAAGTGAACACGGCACGAACATTGCGCTCCCTACATATTAAAAATGTCCACGTCACTCGATACATGTATTTGTTCGTTCACACACAGCTAGACGAACAAACCGTACAACTTCAATTGCAGCAGCCACCAATATTTTGATATTACAATTGAAAATCATACATCTTTTACGGAAAAGGTGACTTATAAAATGTCCAAGAGATTTTAAATGAAGCAACCATTTAGGTAACCATTTGAAATTCACATCCCTGTGTGGGAGATTAAGATTGTGTCTTCCATAGGGGGTGTATGGATTTCAACTGGAATAACACATTGCAGACTATATACACCAACAATGGCAAAGTGGGACGAATAATGGGGAACCTGACCCCTCCTCCAAATATGGAAAAAAAGGGAGACATTTTGTTGCGATTTTGATCCCAGGTATAAATCACAAGATTGTCAAGAGCCTTTGTTCCCTAAACAAAATCGGGGCTCTGCCATTACGTTCCCAATCCTTCAATCTTTCCAATCAGCATTTAGCAATAATCTCTCGACTCTCCACAAGTTCTTATAATTTGCTTTAGATCCCTTGACCATGTTGACCATGCATGTTCAGATATTTGCAATGAAAGTTGAATCGGAGATGGTTCCGATATATGACAATTTTATAACCCGTTTTTTCTAAATGTCCAATGCTGTATAGGCAATCTATTCCATAGCTTGTAATCGAATACTAGACTAAAAGCTACTAAAAGTAGAATGTAGCTGTATCAGCAAGGAAAAACTCGGTGCTCGAAAGCTATAATATTAAATGGTGAAACAGAACAATAATTTTAGTGGTTTTTAGCAAATACAAGTAGTCTTAGGAAGTAATATCGGAAAATACACCTGAGCACTTATAAATACTCCTATAAGTTTGATGCGTTTGTAGGAAGTATATTATGAAAACGTACCAAACACCGGATATTGTGCAGTAGCTGACCGTCAAAGCGAGTACTGATGTAATTGTCATTGATTCCATCTAGGTCGTCATCACAAAGATTCAGATTAAACGGTCGCAATAATTGTTTGGTTTTAATCTGTTACTTTATATTCCCTTTAATAGTTTTTATTTAAAAATAATAACGATATAAACTAAATCAATGCTGTTTTCTCTTAAATATAAATAAGTGATATAAATAGCCAAAATAGTAAATTTCCTTTTCCATTTTTTTCAAGTAATTTAATATTGCTAAAATCCTTTGGAGAAACATCGTGAAACCAATACCATGTACAGGGTGTCCCGGAGTGATTTATACCGGGTAAGTTGAATTTTATGAAAAGTATGAACCTAAATATCTGAAGTCATATTGAAACGATTCACTTAATCTCAATCAAGAATTCTTCAGCGTTGTAAGCTCTACATTTGTGCCAAATTTGATGTTTTTCCTATTCTCAAATATATTTCACAATACGACTCGACGATGGTGATAAATCTGTAAATCACACAAATGTAGTTTTCGTCAATTTTCAGTAATACCAATGTCACGCCAAAACGAATCAAGCTATTTCAATGAAAGTCACAGAATAAGTAAAAATCACAAAATTAGATACACTGTTGACTACATATTTCTAATATTTTCTTTCAAACACGGTATAGATCATTCTGGGACACCTATATGCTCATTACTTACAGTAATAAAAATATCCCAATAAAAAATATCGGATGCGTTAATTGTGTCATAACTTTAAAAGTTCAAAATATTCAAAATGGAATATAAAGCGCAGTTTGTTTCCTACATAATCAATGGAATTTGCGTTCGATTCGGTTAAGGGGGTACTACACCCATTGATTTTTTTTTTGCATTTTTTGCATTTTGTGAAGAAATTACAAAAAAAATTGGACAAAGTGGTATGCAAAATGAAGGGGCAAATCTTCTCGTTTTATTGGTGGCATCGGTATCAACGTAGCTTACATGCTTTTAAAAGTAGAAGCCAAAAGGTGGTACATCACTGATGATTTAAATTCACTTCATTTTGGAAAGCTTACTATCAACGGATTTCGTTAAAATTTTGGATATGTGTTGCTAACACGTTAGGGAAATAAAGTTGATATGTAAAATGGGAATAAGTGGTTCCTGATTTCTTTTTATGACTTCATGAACTTGGTGCTCCACAACTATCAAAAAAGGAACTGGTTAAAATGCTTCTATTTTCAATGTTGAGCTATATTTTGTATTTTTAACTTGCGACATTATTTCACTGAAACTTAATTAAGCCACAGGTAACAGGTTACCACAACCATACTACAGCAATGTTGAAAAAATTGTATTTCTTGTCACCTATACCACCATATTGGGTAGTTTTCCGTAAGCTTAACGTTTGTGATTTTGGTAACTATTTTATATTTATTTGTGAAATCCGTCTCAACTAGGCATTCTAAATTGTACTCACCATTTACATCCCAAGGTATATTAGTATATCCACCTTGCACTTCTCGATATATATCCAGTTAAAGACAGAATATCAAAATTATTCCTCATTATGATATCACAAACTCTCACATGTGTATTCAAAATTGATGCTTAAATTTGACCTGAACCAATTGACCTATAACCTGACATACGGTGACCTAATAGCCTTTTCTTCTCCTAACAACACATTATAATATTATTGACTAATGACTATACATCCATTGTATAAGTGTTTATATATTTTGCATGCACCACTAGATTTTCTATAGAGAGTATAACAAAGGATTTAATGTATTCTATTCATGTACCCTACTTGAACATGCTGAATAGAATAAATCATGGTTTGTTATGAAACACGCATCTGAGTAACTAGGATACAGTAAACAAAATATATATAGGGCTAAAATGACTTACTACAATTGTTTAAAAGCACTTTTTTTTCTTCTTTTTTTTTCATATTTTTTTTTTATTTCACATGATCCGTGCATATATCGCCTAGCTATAAATGAAAAAATATTTATTTAGACCAATCAAACCAGTATATGGGTGTAGTACGCCCTTAAGTGGTTACAAAGCATATTACAATGCAGTAAATATTCCAACTTTTACATTCCAAGCTTTTTCATACGCTCTGATGATATAATTGCACTTGTTTGATATCATTCCTTACAGCTCTTTATTAATTTCCCGTGATCACAGTAATTACAATAGACCACCGCCCTCCGGTGTTTGGATGTCGTGTCGTGACCTTTGACACGACATCTAATTTCGTCTTGTGTATTAACTGTGTGCTGGTCTATCAGTAATGTATGTTTACTTAAAACATTAATTACAATAGACCAGCGCCCTTCGGGGTTTGGATGTCGTGTCTTGACCTTTGACACGACATCTAACTTCGTCTTATGTTTTACCTGTTGGTTATTATCTTATTATATTATGCTGTTATTATGTATCATTGTGTCCATGTGGCGGTTGTGTAGGGTATACCCGCAGTTACCATAACAAGTGCTTAATAGCAGTTAATTTGTCGAAGTTATTTATCCTATTGTCAAGCATTTTCTCAGTGTTCTCAGCCTACAAACCCTTCCCATAAAATATTGTCACAAACCGCTAACCGATATATCATGGGCAATCTTCTCCTGCCGGGCCTCGAACCCAAGACCTTGTTGTGAAAAGGCGAGCACACCAGTGTATAGAACAAAAGAGGCCTTCCTTATCTGGTCTATGACACTAACGCACTTATACCTCGGTGACAAAATGAGGATGATTATAGGAGAGATGGACATGTCGGGTTGCATACATGAAAAGTTTTGCTAATTTGAAACAATGACAATGCAAATGCTATGTTGCAGTTAATACAATATCTAATGGTCTTTAAGAGACTGCTATTTCCAAATGGTTTCCCTTTTATTATTTGTGTAGAGTAAACTTATTATTAACATACCAAACTAATTTTAGAGACATTTAAATAAATGCAAAATACCTGGATAGTGATGAGAAACGAATATTGATATTAAGTAAGTTAATGCCGTTAATGGTCAAACTTGGAATGAACTGCATTGTGACACGCTTTACACAGTCACCCGTTTCTTTGTAACCACCAAACCAATTTGAACGCTATTTGCATTGATATACGTGTGTTAGCTGCGTGATCGTGTTTGAATTTCATGATTCCAGTATCTACGTTTGAAGTTATGATAAAATTAAAGCACCCGGTAACTTTTATCGGGACACACTTTAGAAGCTATAAATTATGTTAAAAGCTCTTTAATATATACAACAACATCCATGTAGGATTTAGGTTATAAAAAGACAAAACAACCGCTAAAACAGTAAGAACTTACCAGCAAGGGACATGGATATTGCTGTGTACACTTTTTTTTTAATCCACCCAAAATGCCCCTGTTGGTCAATTGAGACTCTTTATGAAAGAAGAAAAAAATTGGAAAACATTGACATTTTTGGCAATTGTTATCATAATTTTTTGCAAAAAAATCGACTCCCCCTCAGGCTACCTCCAATATGACCAATAGAGTCGCATATGCTGTAAAAAACTGGGGCGAAGGAAGCAGGGCGGAAAATCTGGATCCGCCCCTGCCAACAAAATGTCAAACGGAGCCGGTTACTACTTATACCATTTGCCAACAAAACCTGAGGGATCCATTAGAATAGCGTTCATTACAGTAGCGTCTCAAAGTGATGATGTTATTTACGTTGTAATTACGATGTTAGCAACCCTATTATGTCACCGAATCAATTATAGTCGCCATATTAATGTAACTTGTAACTTGTTGTGTCCATGTAAGAACAGGAAACAAAGTTTTAGAGTATCAGAGACAGTGGGTAGGTTCAAATGTTTGATTTTATACAAATACAAAAATCAGTCTTCATCCTCTAGTTCTAAAAAGTTTCCTAATACCCTAACCCTAACCCTTACCATAACCAAAACCCAAAACCTTACCTAACCATAATAATGATAATAAAAAAAAAAAAATAAAAAAAAATAATAATAATAAAAAAAAAAATAATAATAATAATTACACATGTGGACAAATTATACTGTCACACATATTTGAGTTCAGTCACAATGGTTAATTGTGTAAGAATAGATGCCGTTTTAAAAGTTGCACCTAAGTCCAAAGCAGTCAGGTTTTCAGATGAGTAAACCTAGCCTACTGTATTTTTTGCGAGTTGACTCCTACGGACTCAGGTGCAACTTTTGACACTGTTTAAATCGGTTTCTTTTTTACATAATTATGATAATGAACCATTGTGACTGAACGTATTAATAATAATGGACGCTTTAATTTAGCCCATATGTGTAAGACAAATAAGGCTACTCATATCCTTTTGTATGTATTTCGTCAAATATTTTTTTGATATATTTAAAAAAGGATTTAGGGGGGAATTTGTAAGTTGTGAATACTCATGCTTATAAAGCCTATGGACAATTAAGTCTCAAAGCGCTACAACTGGACAACAAATGTTAAAACGTTACCACGGTTACAAATAATGTTATAAAATGTAATTAAGCAGCTTAGTCAGACATTACGTCTTAGAGATTTTAATATTGTAAGGAAGATTATTCCAGAGTTCAGCTCCAGTAAACTCACGCCGACCATAAGACTGAGTTGGCACTGATAGAGTTGCAAGAAGAAATTGAGAAGTAGAGCGAAGAGTGTGTGTAGGCTTGTATTCATGAATAAGTTTTTTTGTAAATAGAGCGGCGCGAGTACATGAAGAGATTTGTATGTTCGAAGAAGAATTGTGTACATGATGTGGGATTTGATAGGTAGCCAGTGTAGATCGCGTAGAATTGGAGTAATGTGATCATGATGAGATTGTGTTAGTGTTACAAATCTAGCGTCTTTAGTTCTGTATGCATTGAAGCTTATAAAGTAGTGTGTCAGGACGACCATAAAGTAAACCATTGCTATTATCCAAACGGCAAGTAACACAAGCATGAACAAGTTTTTCTCCAGTTTGTTGACGTTATTTGCTTATTTTGTAAAGAGCATGAGAAGCAGACCGATAAATAATATTTATATGAGATTCCATGTCGTCAGCTACGCTAATTGCCTACGTCATTTTTTGTAAATTTGAGAACAAAGAACGAACAAAATGTGGTTCAAGCATGCATCAGTTACGTAATCACTCGAATTATTTCGGATTATTCCCTTTGTATTATTTTCTATCATTATCATTTGTTCTTGTGCAAAGATTGGTGAATAAATATGTTTAAATGCATGCTTGAATCATATTTTGTATTTTGTTCTCAAAATTACAAAAAATGACTTAGGCAATTAGTGTAGCAGGCTGACGATGTGAAGATAATTTTCGAACCAAGATTGCGTGCATTTAAATCTGAGCATCGCCGATACACACAGTTAAAATATTATCACTGGGTCTGAAGCGTTGTATGATATGAAGAACTTTTGTCTTCATTTAACTTTAGATGATTAATAGTAGACCAGTTTTTAATATCTCTGACACATAGTTCAAATACTGAAATTGCAAAATAACATAAACCTGACGTGTGTCGTCTGCACTTATTCCGTGAGCAACAATTATGCTTTCCAATGGGGATAAGTATAGTGAATACTAATGCAACAGCTCTTCCTATACCTTTGTACAGGGGTCAACCGTTGTTAATCCGTGATGAATCCACACTTGTACAATAGCGTTTACGCGAACGCAAGCGCGAATATGCTTTACGCGTGATTCGTCATGCCTGGAACTTGTGTTCGCATGTACACACTTACAAGTTGAATTCCGTATGTTTTGGAGGTAGCGGCTAAACATTGCCGCCTTATTCTGTAGTTTTATTGCTGAAATCGCCGATCTTTTTGTAAGGCTGACTGGCAATGATTAACTAATGAGTCCATGATGTCTGCTTTTAGTGTGCAAAAATTTAAAATAATTTAAAAGTCTAAGTGGCATTTTTGACAGCAAATATGTGTTTTGTTTACACACATTTTGCTGGCGTCAACAACATACCGAATGCGCGTAATCACAATATTTCGCATTCTCGCATTCCTGACTCATTATTTCCCGCCAATTTACTAACTTGTCTTGAGCCATGTGACTTTCAAGAGTTGAAAAGAATGAAATAAATCAAGTGAAAGAATACATGTCATGGACGAATGTGTCTCCATTATTCTGGCCTTCACTGGTAAATCATCTAATCTAAAACAATAGTTTGCAGCCGGACTACATGGTAAGGTAACTGGGTGGTGTGTTTTGGAAGGACCGAATAAAATATGTGTATGTGGCCCGGAGCAATACCTAAAACAGCACGATGGTTAGAATTTCAGCAGTATCGTTCAGCCAAACCTTTACAAGCTGCGGAAAGGTCCTCTGAATACTTGTGAACACTTTTCCTGTTGCAGAAAGGTCCTTCCTGTGCTAAAGAAAAGGTCTCTGATTACGGACATAAATGGATTTGTTTCTACAATGTTAATTTCTACAATTTAAATTTTCGTGCTCTGAAATTGTTAAAAAAACATTAATACCTGAATTTTTTTTGATCAATCCACTCACAAAGATTGTGTAGATTATGTGAAAGTTTTTTTTCCGAATAGAAATCCAGGTTATTGTTGCCATGATTTAAAACGAAAGTATTGTCCAAATGTTTTGTAATTTGAATATGAGACACAAAATTGTTAATCAGGTCTGTAAGCTTCCATGCACATTCAATTACACAAAATCTAGATCAAGCACTTGAACCGACTCAGTGAACGCATCAGCAGAAACTATGAATGAAATACCACCCGAGGAAGGTGAAGGAGATTCGTAAGTGATTCATACTCGGATTCACAACTTATAAATATCTTCTCAATACATGGAATTACAAATTACCAAAACTAATTACAACCAAATCAAACACTTGAATAAAATATCATCCAACTAGAGTTGTAAGTGTGATTCATACTCGGATTCGAACTTTAAAATATCTTCTTACCATGGAACATATTATTGGTTTTTGTTGGTGTTCTCACATCAAACTAAATCATCCATTCCTTGAACGCATCATCACAGTACGACAGCAACTTAGCTCACTTCCGGTAATTTTTACCGGCGTGACCATTGCTGTTACGTAACGTAATGTTGTAAATCAGGTGGCAAATACAGTTTTTCAGAAAACATCAAAAAAATGGAATACATGAGTGGTTTCTCCCTTCATTTCCATATTGAGCCCATAGATAAGATATGAAACATGAGTATAAGGCAAACAGTAACGTGTAAAAGTCCAATTATTGTGGAGAAAATGCATGTCACGATCACCAAAATGGTTATATCTGCAACTATGCGCCAACGCCGGTCGTATGCTTTTCTGTAATGATAGACATTAGCTAACTTGAGCGAAAATGATTGGTGGAACAATCGAGTCGTAGGTTGGAAAGTTGCTTTCAAAACGGCTTCCCCTCGCAATCGTGCGTGACCATAAGTGACCAGTGTCAGCAGGAAAATTAACAGCCGGCCTTGTCCATATAATCGATTAATAATTGTCAGGATCGTCCAGTTGACTACAGTGATATTTATTTATTCATACAAAATACTGCCCTGTCATACACAATATCGAAGTCAATATAAAACGTAATTTCAAGCCATTTGACTGAACTTACAAACAGTTTATAAAAGATTATTGTTGAACGAGACACTGAATTAGAAATGACATTGCAAAAGGTACGAGAATAAGTTAGCAGGTTGTGATGGTCTAGTGGCTAAGTCCGTGCCTGAAGTGCGTGAGGTTGGAAGTTCGAACCCTACCATAGCGGGTTTTTTTGTTTTTTGAAAATATTTATGATATTAGTAAACAACTTTCAGGAAGGGTTTCTGATCATTTGAAGCAGAAATAATGAGGTAAAATGAAAGAAAGCATTTTTTTATCTTGACCGCTTGTGGTGTTCTATTGAAGATAATTAAAGTTACTCTAGACAACGAAACGCTGATTCCAATTATGTGTATGTCTGGGTATGGTGTAAGAACGGTATAAAAATTACAAATAATATTATGCCAAAATATCAGGTTTGAAATTCGTAAATTATGGCTGACGCTATATTATTTTTTAATATGTAGGCCTACGCATAAAGAAAAACATTGCAAACGTGTTGCATAGAAATCAGAGAAGATGTAATAATAATTATTACATCTTCTCTGATAGAAATATTTTTAATTGATAATAATTCTCTGATAATACTGACGGGCCTACACCATAGGCCTAACAGAACAAGAGAGAAAAAAAAATCGAAATGCTGTAAGATTCGAACCTTCAACCTCTCGCACTTCAAACCACGGCGTCAACCACTAGACTATCACAACCTGCTGTAACATACTCGTATCTTTTGCAACCTTATTTCTCATTCAGGGACTCGATCAACAATAATATTTTTAAAACTGCTTTTAAGTTCAGTCAAATGAGGTGATATTACTTTTTATATTGACTTCAATATTTTGTAAGTCAATGCAGTATTTTACTTGAATAAAGAAATATCACTGGAGTCAACTGGACGATTCTGACGATTATTATTCGATATAATGACAAGGCCGGCTGCTATTTTGCTAGTGACACTTGTCACTAACGGGACACGCACGATTGAGACACGGGCCGTTTTGAGAGTAACTTTACAACCTACGACTCGATTGTTCCACCAATCATTTTCGCTGAAAATTTAATACAAGCTCAAGTTAGTTAATATCTATCATTACAGAAAAGCATAAGACCGGCGTTTGCTCATAGTTGTAGATATAACCATTTTGGTGATCGTGACATGCAATTTTTCTCATTTTCCCGGCCACTTTGGACACGTTCAAGCTTCTTTATTTTCAATATTATTCAACTTTTACTCGTTTTTTGTTCTTTGCACAAATGTTTGGTATCTTATCCGTGATCATGGTACACAATTTAAGCAAAAAAAGACTCGTGTCTCCCATTTCTGGAGCTATTTCGCTAAAACATGTTTGCCGGCCAAATTTTCAACATTTAGTTACGTAACCCGTGTTCACCAACCCGTAAAAAATTTCTATCGAACAAAAGAGGTCACAAAGTTGCCGTCGTACTGATCACTTTGTTTATTATATCATAATAAAGATGCATTCTTTTACATAGACATGAGTTATTATCAGTCAATAATAAATAAATAAATAAATAAATAAATAAATAAATAAATAAATAAATAAATAAATAAATAAATAAATAAATAAATAAATAAATAAATAAATAAATAAATAAATAAATAAATAAATAAAGGAATAAACGAATAAATAAATAAATAAGTCAAGCTGCATTATAACAACTTTGAGACCATCTAACACATAAGGAGAAGCTCCTAAAAGACATTGTTTTCATGAATTAACTCCATCTAATAATTTTAATTATTAGAAAGCTTAGCACATTATGTTGTTAATATCAAGCTGTGGTTTCCTCTTTAAATACATTCCTAATGGTTAGTAAAATGCAAAATTAATGACACAAATATTTGTGGGAGAAACTAAAAGTCATACCAATTGAATACAGACGTGAGTTGACGTGGTGGAGATACGACGCGGTTCGATATACTAGTAACCATGATAACGTACACGTAATGAAATGATTAGTCCGGAGTATTTCTTGGAAATTCATTCAAATTTGTAGTCAATCGAATTAAACTAAGTAAATTACCTGCCTGTTAGAAAGGTCATTATAAGGCCGAATCCTTTTGAGAAGGATAACTAACTTTTACGTTATGCAAGAACCTAATTACTGATATATACAGAGTGTCCCGATAAAAAATACCGGATTGTTAAATATTGACATAAATTCAGAAAAAAACATAATATTTGAAATTACGAAAAATTTTAACAATCTGTTTCCTACATATCAGTGCAAATTCCATTAGATTCTGTTCGGTAGTCATGGTAGTGTCAAAATAACGGATTATTATACAAATCAGGGCATAAATGTACTTCATTCTACTTTTGAGTTTCATCATTAATGGGCTCATTTAAGATCAGGCATGTTTGATATTTCTGTTTTCCAACGCAACTCTCTGATAGACACCACTTGTTATCTTCTAAGCATTCTGTCATTCATGTTTGTTAACCCTAGGACTACTGAGCCATGTTTTTATAACACGGACTACGAAGTTAGGGGGTTGTTGCAAACCCCCTAATTTTCATTTATAAACGTAATATATCGGTATATTTGGTGCTAATACATAGCTATTGGTCTCCTCTATCCCAGGACACCAAAATAATTACAAACATTTGCCGTATAATGTCACTATAGCGTCATAATGTGAGCGTACTCTTGCAAAATTGTGAAATTCTGGCTATGTACAAAAATATAGGCAAAATTGATTTTCGGCTAACAATTCTACAAACATGCGACTAAAATTACTATAACTAACAAGTAAAAGTCAATATCTCTTGAAACAATTTTACAAGTAGAAATTTTATTTTAGTAATCGGCCTATTACGGTTATCACTGTAATGAGCGCAAATGATGGATCTACGATTAGCGCAAGTCGTTTGGGCGTAAAGACGCGCATTTTTTTTTTACAGCGGATGAAAACCCTTGGGTTGGTACAACCCCCATCTCCGTCGTAGTACTAGGGTTAATGTTTTTAACTCAATTAAGATGGAGCGCGTATGAATTGATCTGTAGACAAACTTGCGTTATATTAATAACCCGTTTCTTAAAGGGGCATTTCGTGATCCACAGCCTCATCCCCCACTTTTCCAAAAAAAGTTGAGATTTTACACCACTGGATACCTCTGGCTACATAATGTTTATGTACCAAATATTTCTTGCAGATTAATTCGTTTAGCAAAAATATCGCCAAATTTGAATTTCGTTCTGGTGCACCAGAACGAAATTACAACACATTGTCTATGGAGCAGTGTAATACACATAATCATGCATAACTCGCAAACGCAAAATCGGAATCAACTGAAAATTTGGAAATAAGCTTTTTTCGTGGATATCTACTGAAAAATGTCATAAAATTACGAAGAATGTCCTTCTGATATCAAATAATTTTGATTTTTTGAAATTCGCAATGTAATACACATTTTATGGCAAATCATTAAAATTTATATTTCTGATATTTAACAGTACTTGAAGTAAACTTTATAAATCTGATGATTTATACTCAACGTGTATGTAGGTGGGATAAAAAGCCGATGATCAATTGAAAATTTTGACCTTTCGTATTGAGAATATGGATTTTTTTTCCCAAAACACCAAAAAAAATTAGGTCTTTTTGGAAAAAAATCCATATCTTCAATATGAAAGGTCAAAATGTTCAATTGATCGTCGGCTTTTCCTCCCAGCTACATACACTTTAAGAATATATCATTAGATTTATAAAATTTACTTCGAGGACTGTAATATATCAAAAATTTGAAAAATATCAAATTTTTATAATTTATCATAAAATTTGTATTATATGTGATTTTCAAAAAATGAAAATTATTTGATATCAGAAAGACATAATTCGTATTCAGAATGCAATTCGATAGGTCTGTGGTGCTCTCATGTCCCATAAAAAAATACTGTCGAAACGCTCTAAACGCTCATTTCAGATCCCTTAAAGCCATATTATAACATTTGCTGAGGAGGACGCCCTCAATATTTTTCAAAATTCTGTTGTTGTTTTTTTACACGGTTGTAATATACTTTATTAAACTAATATTCCCTGCAAAAATCAAGACTTTAGGTGCTGTATAGTAGTTTTGTACCAAAATCCGCGATTTTGAATAAAACGTAGGAACCGTCGCTTTATTATTACGATGGAAATATTAGTCGAACGCGTACACGATGTTCACATCACAGTGTGGGATGGTACACACACATCAAAGGCCCGTGCAGTATACAACCAACAGTCAACATTAATGGGTATATTTTCACGGGAAAATTTTCTGGACACGTGACCAATGCGTATCAATGTGAGTGTGACCTGCAAATTCGTGTATTGCAAATTTATTGAATATCATGCAATCTTAATTTCTTCACAATATCATCAAAACGTAATTTCAAAAATATCTACCTACGGAAAAAAAATATTTATCTACAAAAACTCTTACCATAATATTATCAACTTGCGACAAGTTACTTATTTTGCAGCAAAGATGGAATTCTTCCTATTCAAATGCATTGGTAGACCAACCGCTGTGCTCGGGGTCACATTCCATAATGCTAATATGTCTGCGCCCATGGGTGTCACGTGTCCAGAAAATTTTCCCGTGAAAATTTACCTATTAATTCTGACTGACCGAAGGAGTGACGTGCATTGGCGACATTTACACTGGTAGTAAATTTCAGTTTTCTTTGCTTTACTTCACTTGTCCGGCTCAAAATGTAAAAGGGTCTATATCTGACAGTAAAAGATAACATTTTATGGAAAATAAATACTTTATATCTATTTGAAATGGAAATGTTCTAACATGGCTTTATTAACCGCTAGACCGAATAGAACGCAAATTGTGTGCTGCGTGTTTCTGTTAAAAAAAAATTCCCAATATGTACTTTTTAGGGTGCGGTAATTTTTATTGGGACACTTTGTAGTAAAATGGATCTATCTACCGCCTCACTACTACAGCCTTGCACTTTGGTTTTATTAGTATTTCAATTTTACCGGAATGAAAGATGAATAGCGTTATTTATAAGATTTACGAAACAAGGGTGAATATGCATGTATGTACGTAATTATTACTTTGTAGAATTTACAACAAAATTCGTCACTTTGATAACAAGCTGCTAAAAGCAGAAAATGTGCAGAAGGAATGTTAAAATTTAAAAAACAAAAAACAAGAAAGACTACTAGGACAAGTTACCTATCTCTTCATATTGTATATCATACAGTAGGCAAAATATTTCATCATATGTACTGTCATTATATAAAAGCATTCGAGTTCGAACCCCGCGCACAGGGGTTAAGCTGCAAGTCCCGTATTGTTACTGAATGGTGTGTCTTGGGGGCACAGTGACTTTCTGTATTAAAGATGTACCAAGTTTTGGGGATGCATGTGCGTAGCGCACTACAGGGTGTCCCTGAAAGAACTGTATCTTCGGAAACATAATTGTTTGGGTATTTAACGCCACAACTAAACATAACTAAATAACTGGTGTGGTTGAGGAATACATCAACTATCACGTACTTTTTTAATGTTGACAATTGACCACACCGTTCTTGAAATATAAGAATTTTACGAAATTGCATTATTTTCAAACCTTTTCCACGGATTCAAATATCAATCGATGATCTGTATTAGGAGTGCCAATCACTGCGCATCACCAGTGTATGAGGCCTTTGTTGTCATTGATAGATATTTGACTCCGTGGAACGGGCTGAAAATGAGGTAGTTTCGTATAATTCTTGCATTTCAAAGACGGAGTGGTCAATTGTCAAAATTCAAAAAGTATGTGATAGCTGATACATTCCTCAACCATATGGGGTATTTAATTATATTTGGTTTATGCGTTAAAGTACCCACAAAAATCAGTTTCCGACGATACAATTGTTTCAGGGACACCCTGTATGAATCACAGAGCTTTTTTACATAATCAATGGGCGAAGACCATTTCAAAAGGTTGTGCCCACTGAGTTACCTGACATTATTGGGGTTATTGAGAATTAGATGTAAGATTGATTGACGTTATCAAGCTAGACACGTTAATTTCATTGAAACGAGTGATCAATAATATGAACATACCATTTGCCATGTTTCATTCAAACCGAGGTTTAATTTTAGCTAGCATATTACGTGCATATTTCATTTATATGATTAGAACTAAAGTGGGTTCCTCGAAGCCCTAATTTTCTACTCGCAATTGCATGAAGGTAAATGGAATTTGCAAAACTCTTTTGTGTAACTTTCATCCCACACGTTTGGGGAAAATGCTTCGTTTACCATATAATAAGTAAAATAGTTCACCCACTTCTGAACTCTTTCAACTATTAGTAATAGATCATTGTGTGGGGGATTATGAAAACAACCGTTCCGATATTTTGTCATAAATGTTCTTTTTGCCCTAATTTCAACACTTATCAAAATATTTTCAATTTGTGTGGCAACAACATTAACATTCCAAAGGCGCAGCGTAGATGTAATAATTATAAAGTGATTTTGGTACAACGACTTTTATGTGTAGATATTTTCTATATGACCGTGTCACACCCACACTCTCACAAACAACCCCACACAGACACTGTGACACCTACCCTCCCACTAAAGGTAAGGTTATAAATTCAAGTACAAATTAGCCCATAGAACCAGAACGTATTACTTTAGAATATTATTTTAATACAAAGCAACAGAAAGTATCATGTATCTGTGTGCAAAACTAAGAACTAAGGAAACATATATCAAAATTGCATTTTTTAATGAAATATATCGAAGGATTTTTAATTTTCAAAAGTACAGGACACCTCTGCTGTTTTTCTGTCCGTCTTTCTAGTTAAGAAATAAAGGGTGCAGCATTATCCTTTACACGAAAATAATGTGTCCGAGGCAGTAAAAACGTAAATAATGGGTGAGGCGCAGCCGAACCCATTATTTGAACGTTTTTACTGCCGAGGACACATTATTTGCGTGTAAAGGATAAGGCTGCACCCTTTATTTCTATTCTATTACCACAAAATAGTGTGATTTAAAGAGAAAATATCACATTTTTTGCCCAAATAATTATTTCAAGTTGTTTACCTCAAGGTGGAGCGCCTACGCGTACCCAAAGCGTAAGTGATAACGAGTATTGCAGAACACGTAACCAAGCGTAATGCTTTGCGTAGAATGCGTAACGACGCTAATATACTGCATCGCGCTTTGTTGTGCGCTGTTATGCGAGAAGAACATAAAGTTCGTTGCCCTGGCCACTTTATTGCTAATTAATGGTCTTTCACGTGACGCGTTTCAACAAATCACAGTGCGCGATTTTGAATAATGGGTCGCGGGGGTAATAGAATATTTCTTAATGTGTTGTAGTGGTAGCTGGATTAATGTCCACAAAAGCGGACTGCAAAGTCCACAAAAGCGGCCTGCAAACACTTTACACGTCGTGTGGACAAAACAATTGTCTTATGTAATGACATTAAGGGCCGGTGTCTCGAAACAGGGCTAGTGGTCAGGCTTCCTTAGCCATTAGGCTTAAGCCCAAAATTTATAGTCCTATTTCGATGCTTCTAATTTTACATCGTCCATCACCTAGAAAGATCAATCAATAAGATGGATCCACATTGGTAGGGCTTGCCTACTGGCTTAGGAAGCCTGACCACTAGCCAAGCTTCGAGAAATCCGACCTAAAAGCCTCACTTTTGAATGACAGTCAGACTTGGTTCAGCATGTTCGGTGGTTCTTGAGATAGCTCATACTAATTTGACACAATATTTGTCAAGACGTTTTATGTGGAAGCCTATGGCTAGCACACAGCGCATTAGCACAGGTAAAGATAGCCTAAAAGGGTCTTTACGCTGTGTTGATATATCGTCAATAAAGTAAACATAATTTGAACTATTATGTGTACCACATTGCTATGATCGCAGTTCCACATTTGGGTTAATAGATATGCCAATTGGCTTATTTGTTTGTTTTTCTAATGTTTTTTTAACTTGTGTTGTTTAAGTACAGTACTTAATGAAACGATATAGAATTATAGAACAATTAGGGTGTTGGTCACCCAACTTTGCACAATATATTTTGCCGGTCCTGAGAGCACATCAGACACAGCAAATTGCATTCTGAATACGAGGAATGTCATTTTGATATTATTTACAATATGATACAAATTTCATGGCAGATTATTAAAAATTGATATTTTTTATATTTTTGACATTTAAAAGTCCTCGAAGTAAACTTTATATATCTAATGATGTGTACGTGTATGTAGCTGGGAGGAAAAGCAGACCATCATTTGAAACATTTGACCTTTCGTATTAATGATATATATTTTCCCCCAAAGACGTAAAATATTTTAGGTGGTTTGGGGAAACAAAATGTATAAAAAAGTTGAAAATTTGCTCATGGAAACAGGAAGTCTTACTTCATAATATTATCTTAATTCTAAGCAACAGAAAGTACCTGTATCTGTGTGCAAACTAAGAACTAAGGAAAATTGCGATTTTTATGATTTCGAATGAAATATTGCGAAGGGCTTTTAATTTTCAAAAGTTTTTTCTGTCCGTCTTTCTGGTATTCCTTCATGTGTTGTAGCGGCAGCTGGATTAATGTCCACAAAAGCGACTTGTGGACAAAACAATAATGTCTTATGTAATAGCATTAAAGGCCGGTTTCTCGAAAAATGGCTAGTTAAGCCCAATTAGCCCTATTTCGGTGCTTATAATTTCACATCGTCCATCAGCTAGAAAGATCAATCAATAACATGGATTTACATTAGCTTAGGAAGCCTGAACACTAGCCAAGCTTTGAGAAATCTGACCTAAAAGCCTCACTTTTGAATAGCATTCAGACTAAATACCGAGAAAAGTTGATTCATCTATTCGCAGCCTATTTTATTTAACCCGTGTTTGTCCATTATACCGTGGATGAAAGTGTTTCCGGTGTAATGTGTATTAACTCTTTCCACGCTGGTGTCGATTGCAGACGATATGGTTTCAAATTTTGTTTCAAAAATTCTAAAATTAAATCAAATAAATTTTCATGACCATATTTGGAATCATCATGAAAAATGCATGCAAATGAGTACAAACAAGCCTAGTATTGCTTCAGTGGTTCTTGAGATAGCTCATACTATTTTGACACAATATTTCTCAAGACGTGTTATATAGATGCCTATGGCTAGCACACAGCGCATTAGCACAGGTAAAGATAGTCTAAAAGGGTCTTTACGCTGTGTTGATATATCTTCAATAAAGTAAAATAATTTGAACTATTATGTGTACCACATTGCTATGATCGCAGTTCCACATTTGGGTTAATAGAAATGCAAATTGCTTCATTTTGCTTATTTTTTTAATGTTTTTCTAATTGTGTCTAAGTACCTTATGAAACAAATTAGAACAATTAAATTATGAAATTTTAATTGCATCGAAATATTTTTCTTTGGGAATCTATAATTCACGCTTCAACAAGTAGTTGTTGACGATACCGAGTTGGTTACAGGCATGATTGTAATATCTTTTTGTGGCAGGCTCAAACACTGTACTAAATCTCAGGAAGTCTACAGAAGTAATTGCAGCTTAGTTATCAATTACCGCGTAAATTTAATGCTTCACGTGCTGGTCATAAATCCAAGTTTTGAGATATTTTCTCAAAATATTAAAAAAATCTCTAGAACCACTAAACCAATACTAGGCTTGTTTGCACTCATTTTAATTAATTTTGCATGCTGATTCCAAATATGGTTATAAAGATTAACAATTTTTTTTTTTCTTTCTTTTTTTTTTGGCATTATTTTTACCAAAAAATTGAAACTTGTTGTCTGCAAAGTTGAATCCCGTATGGTGTAAGTTAACGTAATCGCGGTCAGGCGGCAAACCAGCGAGTATTCAGCCGGGTATCATCACGAGCAGTTTTATGGTGTCATTTTGGCTAAGGTCAAAATTTATCCTCAATCTGTGGTGAAATATCATGTTATTACACTGATTTAGTCGGTTTTAACATTTTTTTATTTAAATTTCCAAGAGATATTTGCAAGGCAATGAATACGCATTAATGTTTTTAACATGGTTATTCCAGTTTATGATGTTGTGATCAGGAACCATTATTTTATAATTCATTTTTTTATAACTATATATTAGGCTTAAAGCTCCGTTATTATTATTATTATTATTATTATTATTATTAGTAGTAGTAGTAGTAGTAGTAGTAGTAGTAGTAGTAGTAGTAGTAGTAGTAGTAGTAGTAGTAGTAGTAGTAGTAGTAGTAGTAGTAGTATTACTATTATTATGACTATTATTATTACTATTAGTAGTAGTAGACGTAGTAGTAGACGTAGTAGTAGTAGACGTAGTAGTAGTAGTAGTAGTAGTAGACGTAGTAGTAGTAGTAGTAGTAGTAGTAGTAGTAGTAGTATTCAGTTTAATTAGTATTATTATTAGTATCATTATTACTATATAGTTTTAGTATCATTGTTGTTGTTTACGTTGTTGTGGTGTACTTGACTGCTTATTAAGTTGTTGTTGTTGTGGTTGTGGTGGTGGTGGAGATGGTGGTGGTGGTGGTGGTGATGGCGGTGGTGGTGGTGGTGGTGGTGGTGGTGGTGGTGGTGGTGGTGCTAGTGGTGGTGGTGGTGGTGGCGGTGGTGATGGTGGTGGTGCTGCTGCTGGTGGTGGTGGTGGTGGTACTAGTGGTGGTGGTGGTGGTGGTGGTGGTAGTGGTGGTGGTGGTGGTGGTGGTGGCGTTGGTGATGGTGGTGGTGGTGATGCTGCTGGTGGTGGTGGTGGTACTAGTGGTGGTGGTGGTGGTGGTGGTGGTGGTGGTGGTGGTGATGGTGGTGGTGGTGGTGGTGGTGGTGGTGGTATTAGTGGTGGTGGTGGTGGTGGTGATGGTGGTGGTGGTTATAAATGTAGTAGAGTTACAGCAGTATTAAATGAATGAAATTGCGTGGAGAACCAGCGGGTGGATAAACTACCTTTGCAGAACACTCGAAATATTTACTTTAGTTAACAATACTTACTTCATTTCATTTTATTTAGCACTCAATATATATCAAAAATTGCAAACAAAAAGAAAATACAATAGATTGCACATTATGGATAAAATACTTTAAAATCTACTGTACATGTATGTAATTCAGGGTGCCAGAATAAACTATTGCACGAGGTGACAATGGAATAAATACCAATGAGTACCAAGGATAGCCCAAAAAGCCTTCCGAAGAAAGCTTAATTCCATTGGGGTCCTTGTAAGGCAAAAAACAATGAAGCAGCAGCAGCAATGATTAAGGCAGGAGGACGAGCAAAACATAACAAAGACGAAAAACAAACGAGCAAAAAAGGGCCTAATAATTTTCGAAAATTTATTTGAAAATGTGAAATGAATTCCAATCACCTGTATAATATAGTATATTGCAATACTTCTGGAAGATGAAAGTAAAAGTTACCAACACGATATTTATAATTAACACTGTGTCATGGACAAACAAACTTGTGATAACGACCTACCTACAATAAAATTTGTAATTATAATTTGGCTTGGTTTGAATTTCATATTAGCTTTTCCTCAACATATTGTAATTTAAGAGATTTTGTATATAAATGATTTTCTAATATTAGAACCACCGTTGTATAATAACGATATATCAATTATGGCATTTAACGCGGCTTATTAAAACTGTCATATGCGCAAGTAACTACATTTGATACACCCTTCTCCGGCATGTCCGGGCTTTATACTTTGTACGCGTATACTTACTATGTTTACAGCCGTGGTTCATTTATTTCAATGAATAGAAAACCACCAGGGAAAAATAAAATCGGTGCTTAAATGAACCACTTTCTAAATATGTCATCCCGGAAGGCATGGGATGTTTTAGATATACGAAATGAGTGTCCACCCATTCATCAAACAGGAGATGAGACCCAATCAAAATACATCCACCCGTTATTACCTAGAAGGTCAATCTGCTTCCTATTAAGCTCACCCTTCAGCAGTTTTTACCACTAGAGAAATGAACACATTTGTACGGTTTATTCGACAACTACACACCCTCTCATTTCGTCTGAGATTTAACCCGAGTTAACAGTGTAAATAAACCCAAGTAAGCGTGAATGAACTTCGACCTTTTTCAGCCCCCGTATTTTCTTGTTTCATAGTTAAGGGGAGTATAAAAAGATGGTCCAATATTGGAATAAGATTTGGATTCGACAATATTATCAGCGGGAGTCTCTAACGCAATTCACTGAGGACGTTAATCGTGTCATGTGGTAAGTTATTTATTGCATTGTTTCCTTTATTATTATATTTTGCTGCATTTGCGTCAAATAATTAGTATTTTATGTCAAACTGTTGCTTTTAAGTTTTGACAACAACAACTATATGTAACCCGATACAAACATATGTTAGAACACGTTCATTCAGTGAAAAATTTATTCAAATTTTGATATTTATTTTCCGTTCAAATTTAATAAAATATTAACATATTTGAGTGACAAATGATTTGCCATTTTATATCGTTATTGATTAATGTCATTCATTGTACATGTATAACGTAAAGAATAATGTACAAACTAGATTCCACGTACTTAATTATTGAACTATCGGTAAAACTTCTCTTCGAAATGGCACCTATCGCGTGAGCGAAGAATAAATATCTCTCGTATCCTCAAAAGTACATTACCTTTCTGTAGAGATTGGTATTTTCATTCATTTGTTTATTTATCACTTATTTATTTCGATATTTGTGTGTTTGTTGACCTACCAATCCTTACATGGTGTTACCTTTATTATTGTTTATTTTATTCATTGCGTCATTGCTTCATTCATTCATGTCGTTTCGATTCACTTATTGTTCGTGATCATATTGCTTTTTAACACCTTCTGGGCAATGACCGACTTCGTTGTTTCTGTTTTTATTTCGTGAAATAACAACAATGCTCTTTCACAAAGCCCCTTGTTGTTGTTGTTGTTGTTGTTGTTTTGTTGTTTCGTATCATACCTTTTTACTATTATTATGTCATGACTTTTGATGTTCAGGTTTATGTGATAAAAATATCATTAAACCAAGTATTTTAATAATTTTATACTTATTATATATATGTATACAAAGGTTCAATTATTTGTTGTAATATTTTCAATTACATGTATTTGGTATACTACAGTTGTTTTCTTGTTTGTCCTTGAAGAAATGCAGTATACATCAACTCGAAACGTCGGTTGTCTTTTAATTTGCTTTCGTCTTCTTGTCCCGTTTTATCTATTCTAATAAATACACTTTTTTTACTCTTCTATGGTTTGCCTACATCACTAATTTTGTCTTTGGCTTATTTGTTTCCCGCATCAAGTTGCTTTACCTGGTTCAAATCTTTCCATTTTGCTCGTAATACTTTTATAAGATTTGTTTTTGAGCTACTGCTACGAGGTTTTGTTTTTCCAAGCTTTATAATCTCCTGACGAGTCTCCTGTAATGAATTGGTTTATTCATATATTTTCTTGACTTAATGCTTGTACCTAAGTCCATTCTGTGAACAGTTTCATCAAAATAAGTAGGGTGGGCATTTATTGCTGTTTAGGACCGACTCTTGACCAATCACGTAAGCCGTTATATAACGCATAAATATGAACACGCATTTTATCCAGTATAATTTATTTCTTGGTCAATACGCCATCGTTGATCTTTAATTTCACGTGATGACAAAAAATAACATGGACTAGTTTTTATTGTCATTACTACAATAAGGCTGCAGAAAGGTACAGCTCGTTTTTGTCCATGAAGCGCATAAAATGGGTTAACACGGAAAAGGGTTCGATCAGCTAATTGAATTGTCCACAACCATAACAACAAATCGATAATCTGATTGGCCGATTACGCGTCAGAGCAGATCAAAGCCTCGTTCTACGCAACAAAGCAGGTCATAGCCTCGTTCTACGCTTACAAAGGGTCACAAAGCTCCGTCCATATCGCGCATAAACAGGACGCGCGCGTCTGTCAGTGCAGCTCTTCCATGGTGAAAAGCATATTTTCTTCGTTGACATATCATGTGTATGGCAATAATAATGCTTCTCTTACAGTGTCTTAAAACAGTTTGTATCTGTTAATGGTAGACTACTACTTTAATTGCTAACTTCTTATTTCATCTTGTGCAATCATTTGCTGCCAAATATAACAATTATTTTCACATGAAAAAAGTGAAATGTTTGGCATCAACTTGTAGCAGTTGACAGTAAAATATCGCGCAATTCCTTTGAATGTATCAAGTGTCATAAGAAAGCCGATACCATCACATTAACGTGCTCTTCACAAAGGTTAATTCCAATATAGTTGTGATAGATTGTTAAAGTATAAAAGCATAAAACCAAGGATCGATGACGTCTTACAAGCAAAACAACTTTCCTTAAGGACGGAGCCGAACTATTCGATTGCGATTTTAAAAGGACTATACAACATTGGCCTGAAGACAATAATATTTCATACCGTAAATTCGCGCATATTTGCATCCTTAATTGCATTATATAAGGATAAGTTATTACAAAGGGATTGTGTTATTTCGAAATTAGACCAATGAATGGATAAATCTGCATAGTTTCAATGTATGGTTTTAGCAGGGGATGTATAGAGCCCTAGGATTGAGTGGGTTGGTCGAGAAGCGAATGTAATTTCGAGTTTGGTACTTTATCAATCTCTTCAATTTTGCTGCACTGAATATTTCATATGAGTCATTGCTTTTCTTAGCATAACTGATTTCACCTAACGTAATTTAACCTGCGTATTTTCAAACATTTTTAAACCAACTCGGCCCCCACACTAAAAACTATAGCGAGTAACCATGATCGAAATATGATCGCTGAAAAAGGGGTATCTTTTTGAACATCAGCAAGGACCGCGAAATTATTAAAATAGTGGGTATTTTCATGTCACACTGTCCGTGTAATTAAGAGAAGTTGAGTGCTTTGGGAATATCTGGTAATGCATCACGAATCAGATAACAAAAACGGAGAAATATACCAGTGGGAAAATCAAGATGCAAACAACACATAATAAAGTGTTCGTTGTTTCGAGATTTCAGAAAACTGATTATAAGAAACTTATTTATTTCCTTATTGTGCATCATAGCTTTTAACATTATTAAGTTTAATTGAAAATTGGGTGTTTAAAATTGCAGTCCAGTGTAAAGTCCTTCATTTTGTGTAAAAAATGGGTGAGGAAAATTTGATGAAAAACCTTTACAAAGGGGTATTTGAAAATTGAAGAACGATCAAGGTTACCCTTATTATAGTTTTGAGTGTGTGGTCGAGAAAACCAACTCATACGCGCTTGCTGTTTTGTGATTTTCAATGTCCAAAGCAACCTCAATGTTGATGTATCATTTTAATCAATCTCTTTACAGCTTTTAAAGGATACCAATTGACATACCACTATTCTTCTGTTAAAACTTAAAATAACCTTTAATTTTGTCTGAAATACGCTCACGAAACTGTTATTGCAAAACCATACTGATGCAGCCAACGATTTTACCATAGATTACCATTACGTTGATCATAAATACTTTATGATTCTCGTACAAAAATAACATTTGTTTTTGGTTTATTTAACGTGATATAAAGCATTTTTTGAGAACGTCTTTCTTAGTTTCATATCTTTCTTTTATAACTTAAAAATTTGAAATGTCATGTGTGTTGCCGGAGCGCTTGGAAGATTACGGATGCATGGCTACCAAATGGTCGTTTTTACCTGTTAATAGTATATTTTCATAGACACACGTGTGCCTTCTTTGTTGAATGATTGGTAAACATTATTTAATAGCGCTGAAACTTAATAAAGGAATAAAAGTTATATCGTGTTTATATAATGTAAGATTCCATAATGTAAGATTCCATTATGGTGTGGGCTACAATTTTTAACTTTTCATTTCATTAAAAACGCTTTCAAACTATTTTTAGAAATATTCTATTCTATGAATAGCACAAGCAAACATCGACGATATTGAATTGCAGAACCCTGCTTGTCACAAAGGCAATACCTTGAAAGTTTACATCCCAATGAATGTCGTCACGTGACGAGATAGGTTCCGCCTTTAAATGAACACATTTGGCTCCCGGCATGTGTGACAGAATCCGAGAGTCGGTTATGTGACGTCATAGCAGTATCAACACGTCATAGTGAAGTTGGCCTGTCTCACGGATGACACCATTGCTTCACTGCATTATCTTCCCCATTAAATTGCTTGGCTGCCCCGAGGCATACGATACATACGATACTGACTTTCTTTACGAGTTTGGGAACGACTCCTCGATTGCTTTAGAGGCGTGTAACAATATTTTAGTAACGCCACTAGTTTTATTTGTAATACCGCTGAGATATATTGTAATTGAGTCGATCTATTTTAAAACATTATCACGGTGTTTTATGATTGGCTGGGTGATTTATGAATGAAGGATAAATGGGTTTGAATTGAATGCATGTTGTCTTAGGTTTAAGGCGGAACATTGGCCAAATATTGAGAAGTATTTACTGAAATATGCATGTAATGGAATCAAACATAAACTCTATCTACGCGGGAGTCGACTGCAGACGACAAGTTTCAATTTTTTTTATTAATTCAAAAATTTCAGAATTATAAGTTTTCATGGCCATATTTGGACTCAGCATGAAATATACATTACAATGAGTACAAACAAGACTAGTATTGGTTCAGTGGTTCTTAAGATAGCTCTTGATGTTTTGTGACAATAACTCGAAACTTTTTATATAGGTTGAAGCATATGGCTATTGGCTAGCACGCAGTGTATTAATGTTTTATATCGCTGCTAAATACGGGAAGCGGTATTAATATCGTTATTAATTGGGTAGAGTTACGAATCGCTATTTGGAGAAAATTGAGTTAACATAGTTAATACAACCATTTCTCACATCATATCGGTATGACGTTATAATCGCGAAATTGATATAAAATTAATATCCGCTTTAAAAATCCTCGATTTCAACCCGATGTTTATTTATAATTCATATACCAAGTTTAGAATCCATATCTTAAGGATAATCAGTAATTAATTCACAAAAGCCCCAAATCAAAGATGAGTGGTACGTAGTTGAATGAGTATTTGATTAACATGCAACTATAGGGTCCACAACTATTTTCCCTCTAAATAAATCGAAAAATATTTGACGAAGTGCAAACGTGTAAAAAGGTATGGGTAGCCTTATTTGTTTTACACATATGAGCCTAATTATAGCGTCACACGTCATTGCGTTTAGTCACAATGGTTCATTATGTAAAAAAGAAACGTTTTAAACAGTTGCATCTGAGTCTATACGCTGGCGAAGTTACGTAATAATCGGATTAACTACCATAGCAATAGGTGAAAACAATTTTTGAATATACCGCGCTGCACTGATACGTTCACGCGGTACCTCTGCATTGAACCATATCATGCTGATCACTTGCACCTGTAAAATTAGTATCTTTGAAAAGGCCAGTATTGTATTCGGTCTACGATTACAGACATACACAGGTGATGAGTGTAACCTACTTGTAGTGAAGCGCGATATGTTCAAAATTGTTTTCACCTATTGCTATGGAAATTAATCCGATTAATTACGTAACTTCGCCAGCGTATAGGAGTAAACTCACAAACAATGCAGTAAGGCCGGGTCTATTCATGTGTTTGTTTTGTTAAAGAAAATCTGACTGCTATGGACTCATAGTGCAACTTTTAAAACGGCCTCTTTTCTTACACAATTAATCATTGTGACTGAATGCAATAATGCGTGACGCTATAAAACTGGTCTACATGTGTGAATCAAATAATACATACCATCTTACATTTTTACATTTCGTAAAATATTTTTCGACTTATTTGTGATGCGATCAAGCAAAATCCCCAGCAAACACAAAAACGTTTTAAAAACATTTTAAATAAGTTATATTTTGGCTTTTGGTTTAGGTAAAAACGTCATGATAACGTTTTAAAACGTTTTGTATGAAAACACACTACAACAATATTTTTAAATGTTTTCAAAAATGTTATTGTAAACTATTTTTGCAAACATTTTTGCCAAATATTGTGTCAACATTATGTTAAAATATTTGAACCCAGCAAACACAGAAATGTTCTTAAAATGTTTTTGTCAAAACCTTTTAATAACATTTAAATGTCGGGTTATATAAAGGTCATTAAAACGTTTTTAAAACGTTATTGAAAATATTTTGGGCAAACATTTTCGCAAAATATTTTTCAACTAAAATAACATTCTGTTTAGAATGTTTTGTATAAAGTTTTCAAGAATGTTTTTGGAATGTTATTAAAACGTTTTTATACCCTTTATATGACCCGACATTTAAACGTTTTCTGTAAAACATTTTTGTTTGCTGAGCAGTAGATTATCAAAAAATGTTTTTTAAGGTTATGAAACCGTTTTATACTCTTAATATACCCTTTATATAACCCGACATTTAAACGTTTTCTGACAACCTTTTATAACTTTTTGCGAATGATGTCGAAAACGTTTTGTGTTTGCTGGGTCGGTCGGAGCTCGGAAATATTAAATTTTCAGTTTCTTATAGGATAGTAAAAAGCATTTGCAAAGCTGGATTTTGCAGAAAACCCCATTGAAATTGAACCACCAGTCCCAAAGATATGAGCAATTAAAGAGTTTCCAAAAACAAGAGGAAACAAAAGGAAATAATACCTTGGTTTGGCTATATCTCAAAATCAATATTTCCGAGTTCCGACTGATTTTGCTTGATCGCATCACATTTTAAGAAGTATTAGGGGGACTTATAAGTTGCGAAACCTATATTTACGCAGCGACTAAGACTTTTTAGATTTGTCATAGCGCCGAAAAGCTGTAAATACACATTTTTGTGGCTATATCAATAATTGTTTCAGAACATAAAAGTATTGTAATTAAGGATACGATACATGATTTACCGACAAGTGACTCATTTCGGAATGCGATCATGAATTTTAAAGAAAAACAGTTTCAACAGGCTTCGTTGGGACTCGAACCAGCGATTCTAAACTTCCTTCGATTACGCGTCTAGCGCTTTATCGCTCGGCCACCGTGGCAGTTGAGCGGACGAGTGTAATGATAAAAGATACATCTCATAATGCCATCTTTAGCCTTTTGTTTACTTAAAAAAAGACGCGTTTTGTAAAGATAGATTAGCCGTTTTATGCATAAATAGCACGAACATTTGGGAAAGGTTTCAAACAAATAAAAAAGACACTGATGTGATGATGAAATTGCGTAAGTCGGGAGTTATCTGCGTGGCAATGTTTTGTTTTTGTTTTAGGAATTTGACCTTAAAATTTACGACTTCATGACATTATCATTCGAAATCAGCAAAAGATATTTCAACACTATATGTCCTCATTCTTTCTCTAGAATGTTTTGTACATGTATGTGAAATAGCTTCAACAATGGTTCGCTGCATAATGGTAAAAATAGCCTTGACCTAAAAAAAGGGCGAGAGGTACCATATTTACGGATTCAGGCTAAATTTAAAATGGATATAAAACGTTTGTTTTTTGATCGATTACAAAAATTAATTTTGTCGTATAAAGAAATTGTATCTGGTGTGAATTACACTACAGTTGTTATTCCTAGGGCTCTTTGACTTCTTCAAATATTTTTTAATGATAGAGTGAATCCCCTGGCCCTCTATAATTACGCACAAAAGATCGAGTTCCCTTAAATACTCCATGTTCACTTCTATGATATTCATTTCAAATGATTGATCATTAATGTTCAACATTGTTAAACGCCGTTTACTGATCATTTTTGCGTATTCGACACTTTATTAAACTCAAAAAGATATGAAAAATGCGATGGTCGCTGATACACATCATGTGGCAAAAGCCCGATGGAGATTTCTCAAAGCAATGATATTTAATTTTTTTCAATATTTTGTTTTGTTTAAACTTCCTCGTTGATTTTTGTGAATGGATCTTAAAGTTCAAAATTCATACTCCACTAATTAAAGGAAACGTGGGTGCCATAATATTTCATTTTAGAAATAAAATATTCGCATTGATCATTTGTATCCCCTTGTGATTGACAGCTTTGATCAATTGATAATAAAAAAGTCACAACAGAGGCGGATTTCAATCTATAATATTTAAATATCGTATATAATTTTAAATTTAATGAAATATTGCTCATATAGCCTTATTATTTCTTCTTTAATGACGTCCGACACTGACACACTGACAGAAGTTTTCCAAAACGGGCGGGGGCGGACGGTACTAACTCGAATTACACACTGAATAAGCAAAGGTCCAGGGGAATTATGAGATGTTTAATAATTATGTTTTCTCAACGGCGTCACCAAAGTTGCACGGCTTGATCAAATTGTCAAAACGATTTGCGATGAAACATACTGAGAGACCTTTCTGTTAAAAGATTAATCTTCTTTGATTTCAATTAAAAGGGATGAGTCCAACCTACGCATACTTATATAATTCAGACTCAGATTGCAGAATACATACAAGCATTTTAAAATTCCCCTAATCAATAAACATGGTATGCAGTGTCGATAATTCTCGTGAAGGTGTCCAAATATTTTTGAAATTTTTTAGTTACAGCTTAAAAGTGACTGACAGGTCAACAACATTCATTCTGAGTAGGGTTTTTTTTTTAAAAACCTTAATGTTATATATGTTTTTTCTTTCATATGTAATAATAGACAAAACAGAGGATACCACACAGTTCAAATTTTAGAATTGTAAATTATCATGACCACGTCTGGAATCAGTATCAAAAATGCATTAAATTGAGTACAAACAAGGCTATTATCGGTTCAGTGGTTGTTATGATAGCTTGAGATATTTTGAGAAAATACCTCAAAACTTTTATTATTGTATGGAGATGACAGAAGTAGTTTTTTGTGAAGACCCATTAAAGCCATATTATAACATTTGCTGAGGAGAACACCCTCAAAAAAAAAATTAAATTCTGTTTTTTACACGATTGTAATCTACTTTAGTCAATAGAGATACTCTGCAAAAATCAAGACTTCAGGTGTTGTAGTTTTGTCAAATTCCGAGATTTTGAATAAAACGATGGGACCGGCGTGTTATTATTACTATGGAAATATTGGTCGAACACGTATGCGATAACAGAGTACGTACACGGCGTGCGGGATATTCATACACCAACACCCCCCCCCCACACACACACACACCCCAGGGTCGTGCCGTATTACAACCGACGGAGTAACTTGTATTGGCGCTAGTAGTAAATTCCAATTTTCTTTGCTTTACCTCACTTGTTCGGCTCAAAATTAAACGGGGACATAACTGACAGTAAAAACTAACATTTTATGGAAAATCTATTTTTACAGAAATGTAATAATATGGCTTTAAGTGGAAATACTACATTTCTTGCTCCTTTGCATGATGTAACAACGTGTATTAATATAGTGGTGGTGTGGTGGTTTTGGTGGTGGTGGTTTTGGTGGTGGTGGTGGTGGTGGTGCTGTAATTCACATATTTATGTAACAAGCGAAATTTTATTCGAAATGAGACATTAGATGTTGGATATCATGTGATAGAATTCGTTCAGTTTTAAAAATAATATGTTCGCTCTTAATTACGTAATTTCCGCGTTTCTGTTTGGTCGAGAGGCGCGGGGTAGGAAAAATGAAGAACAAGTACGTTTTTTAATCATGTTACTTGTTATTCTTAGTATCATTTTAATGAAATAAGAATCACAACATGTTCTGGTCAGAATGCCAAAAACTCGGGTTTTATTTGACCATCTTAAAAAGTTTTGTGTTGTACTTGGACTGCCTTCTTATGTAAAATAATGATAGTTCTTACTTGAGTTTTTACTGCTTTCACGGAACATGTTGATGAGATGATATGTGGCAGTCGTCTCAAGCGCTTCAACATCTTCTGATAAGAGGCATTTCCGTTTAAGCACGGCGTAAGTGCTAGCCGCACTAGAAACACAAATAACTAACCATTCAGCGGGAAATAATTGATAAGATCCGGCAATCTGGTTTCCTTATACATTTTCTCGTGCTGTGATTTACTACAGGGGATGTTTGGCTCAAGCATTTCGAAGGGTAATTTTGCCAAAAATATCTGAGGGTTTTAGTTAAAAGAGGTCAATATTTTGTTGCATATTTTATAATAGTACGAAATTTCGTGCGCAAAAAAAGTAATGTTGCTTTTCGCTTTTTTAAAGATTGTTTTGCTTTAAATGATAGAGCAATGTATAAGAACGACACGTCCCCATATGCCTCAGAAATGTGCATTTTTCCCGAGCACTTGTTGAACAAAATAAACAATAAATTTGTAATCTCCTTTATTTTAATATATTATATTTATATTATATACCAAATGTCAACACCGGCTTACCATATAAATAAATATACTTTCAATATTTGTCTAAAATGATTATCTAAATCACCTTGTTATTTACGTACATTAAATTAATTTGTATAAGCAACGGGTGAGGACTACAATTTACAAAAATATGTAAATTCTTGTTTTGATAATATGTGCCCGTACACCACGAATCAGCCGTAAAGTTGTTTTATTTCTTGCTTGTTTAGAAAATATATATCATAAGCTTTAAAATGGTATATCATTTGATTTCAAACGATATCCAGAAGCGGGCTTGTGGTTTGTTGAACTCTGCTCCTTCAACAAAATGGTACCTTTTTCGGTTCTACATGTGTCTCTTTTTTCACATAGCTGGTAATAAATATCAAACAGTCATAATTGGCGGTCATTTCAAATCATCCTCAAGTCAACCAGGTTCGGGAATGTCCTCTCATTGTTAATTGTAACCCACCACTTGAACAGGATTTAGCCAAAGCAAACAAACACTAGAGCTATTTAAGGATTCTATAGAAATATGTAGAAGCTTATTATCCTCTTCAGCAATATGATTATTGATTGGTTCAAATGAGATACATATCGCATCTAATCTATGAATACGACCTTCACACACATTTTACACTATAACTCAGAATACAATTAATAGCCTACTTTACGGCTCATTCGTAGTGTACGGCCACATATGTTATAGATAAAAACACAACTTAGTGTCCTTTTTAGCGCAAAAATGGTTCATGATCCTTAAAATTTCATGTAACAATCTAATACGAGAACATGCCTAATATCACACATGTAAATGAATAGAGATTGCCCTTTGACCCTAAATTTGCATATTCAATATTAGCACGTTCCCGTTACGATTATGACATGAATCTGTAAGGTTAATGAACCTTTTGAACTCTTAATGACCTTATTATTCTTTTAATAAAAACGAGCGCAAAATGGTTCATAATCCTTCAATTTGTATGTAATAATCATAACTCGAAAGCGTGCTTAATATCACATATGCAAATAATAAGGGATCTCCCTTTGACCCTAAATTTGCATAATTACGTAATATTAGGCACGTTTTATTATGTTTATCTACCTGGATGACTGAGAATATTCACAAATTTATTAGGCACGTTCCTGTTTCGAAGGTTAATGAAACCTTTTAATGCTCCATTGTATTAAAACTATAAAACTGTGTGTATTAGTTGTATTAAATGCTAAAACTAAGTTGTGTTTTATCTATAACAAATTACAAAAAAGAGAATTTTAATATAGTTTATAAATCGTAGTATACTATTTTGATCATTTGAACATATCAAAAGGTCATTTGATTATATTCTTGACATTAGCTTATAAAATGAAAAGCGTTGTTAGAAAGTGTATTGAAAAATGGAGAGCAATATGGAAAGCTAGTTATATTGAAAAAATGTCATCAATTTAAAAAAAATGACTATGAAGAATCTTCTTCTACATTTTAGGCTACTATAGTATAATAACTATAATTATATCGATACAAAAATTATAGTGATGTAGTATTAATTACCATAACGATAGGTAAAAACAATATTTGAATGTATTATCCTGCACACTGTCACTCTGTATCGGATTATTGATTATCAATTAAAAAACAGGCAAATAGAAGACCTGGATCATAATTATATGGACATTTCACATTATGCGGAGTTCGGAGCAGAAGCAGCAAATAGAACCCAAAAAGCAGACTTATTTGAAAAAAAAAATACCATGGTGACACAGCCTTCATTAAACATGAATCCATTTACATCTATTTATAATATTATCCTCCACCACCACCCGTGCGTCCAACAGGGTTTCCTCCGCCACCACCTGCAGAACTGCCTCCATCACAAGGAAACTTACCACCTTGGTCACCAGAAGAAACTTTCAATGGTCCTACAACTCATTTATTGCATAAATATCCACTCGCAGAGCTGTATCTATGATTGCTTACGTACAGAGACATGACAGGTGATGAGTGCAACCTAGTGCTGCGCAATACATTAAAAATTGTTTTCACATATTGCTATGGTAATTAATCCTGTTACACTACTTCAACAGCGAATTAAAGTCACACACTTTATGTATGTACAAAGACCACCCATAGGAGTTTTAGTCCTAGCTTTAATTAATTGCTCGCCATTCAAACGTAGTGAAAGAAATGTGCATGTGTTTTGATGGATTGGTGTTATGCTGGTTTCATACTTTTTCCGCTTGTCGTTGAGCGGCGTGACGCTTCATGATGCCGCTTGCACATGCCTGCAAGCGGAGCGGCACACCGCTGAGCAGCAGCGGCATGACTCTGAAAGCCACTCTTGCCGCTCAGTACCGCTCCAAAATCGTATTTTATTCTCATACGTCAGAGCGGTACCGCTCCGAGTTGATTTGAATTCAACTCCCAGCGGTGATTCGGCTGCGGCAAAGCGATGGAGTGATCGATATATTGCCGCTGGTCACCGCTAGCGTTTCTGGTGCGACTGGGCAGTGAAGTAATATCGTCTTCAGAGCGGCAAAGCGGCAAGCGGCAGGAAATTATGAAACCAGCATTAGGGTTTGGGGATAGAGTAGTCCGTGTCGAACAAGTAGGGTGTCGAAATTTTTTTTTTTTTCATATTCCATTTGGGATTTGTTATTTATTTTATTTTTCTTTCTTTCAGGAAGCGGATGTGTTTCGTCTGATAATCCTCCTGCAACTAAGCCTGATAATGGTTAATTTTGTCTTCCAGGAGGCATTTTTTTATGTATTTCGTCTGATAATGTCCCTGCAGCTATGCCTGATAATGGTTTAATTTTTGTCTTCCAGGAGGCGTTTTTTATGTGTTTCGTCTGATAATGCCCCTGCAACTATGCCTGATAAATCTACTTCTGCTAGTATCCACAACGCAAGCAGCCTTCAATTCCATTCTACTCCGTCGACCAAAACTACACAGTCTAACAACTTACGGGTAAAAGATTTTTATTGATCAAGGTCACATACCGTTCATTTAGCTATTCCAATTGAAGTCCATACACCCAACAGGGAGTCCAGATTTCACATGGATCACCCATTCAGGTAGCCCTATTTGAAATACACACCCCTGAGTGGAAGATTAAGGCCATGTCTTCCATAGGGGTGAATGGATTTCAGTTGGAATTGCCCAAGTTGCTCAGTCGGAACATGTCCCTTAAATTTTTTATCAATTCTTGACAGCTTTAGTTCAAAAAGAAATCTTTTCCGCTCCAAAAATGACAACCAGAATCAGACACATTATATGTGACATGATCTGCTCCACGGGGGCCAAAGGAGGCATTTTTGAAAATTGAGTTACTATAATTATTATCTTGTAGGCTATCATATACTGAAAACAGCAACGGTCTAGCATATTTGGTTATCAAGTTATGAGGTTTTGTGATGTGTATTTTCTTATGTATTTTATTGTTTTTTACTCCATATATTTGCCTTTATCTCAGTTTCAAATTTGCCGCCTTTGGCCCCCGTGGATCAGATCATGTCAAATATGGCTTTGTTTAGTCCAGCTTTCCTGAAAGTGACCTTTTAGTTATTAAATGTTGAAAGTTCGTAACAGGTTTTATGAATTAATACGTTGGTAAATAATGTTGGTAAAATAAAACTGATTTGTTTAAGGAATATTTAGCGTTCAGTACATATTATTTAAGGGGGTACTACACCCCTGCCCAATTTTGTGCCTATTTTTGCATTTTTCTCAAAAATTATAGCGCATTGGGGACAAAAAAGATATGTATATTATAGGGGCAAGGACTACAACTACTGCACTGGTAATTTTATTTCAGCACAGACAACAGTTGTGGAGTTACAGTCAAAAATGAGGGAAAAAATATTTGATCAATAAATCAATAACTACTTGCTTTGAGTTGCCGAATTTTCAGTACAGTAGTTGTAGTCCTTGCCCCTATAATATACATATCTTACTTGTCACCAATGTGCTATAATTTTTTAGAAAAATGCAAAAATAGGCACAAAATTGGCCAGGGGTGTAGTACCCCCTTAAGGAGCCTTAAAATGTATTTGCAAATCGCTTGAACAAATTACAATTTGACATTAGCAAAACTTGTGCGGATCATTGAAGAATTCAGTCATCATAAAAGGGTTATTTTTTCATTACCTGACTTCATGCATGTCATGAGGTCACATTATCTTTGTGAAATTTTTATCTTCTTTTGACTCTAATATATCATTGGACTCTAATTTAATCTAATCTATTCTAATCTGATCTAATTTAATTCGATTTTAATAATCTAATCTATTCTAAGTGATCAGATCTGATCTGTTCTAATCTAATCATATCTAATCTAATCTAATCTCATGATCATCTGATCTCATCTAATGTAATGTAAAAAAAATAGAAAAAAAGCGCAGTGATATATAGTGCGCTACGCACAGGCACAACGCCTAGACGTTGATCCACAAGCCTCAGCACACTTTACAGGTTGTCGCTGACCACTACGGCCCCACATCATTACATAAACCATTTAACAACAAATCAGGGACTTTGCTGCTTCAAGAGCGCACACCCTAGATATTCCACAAATAACCATCGCAACCAGGATCAGCTCCCCGAGTTTCGTACGGGTTACAACGAGACAATTAGCAGTAAGTTCCTTGTCCAGGGGAATTTCAAGATAACACAATTTTCCACGAGAGCAAACTAGGCACCGTCAGGGTTTGAACCCGCAACCTCTCGCACTATAGTCGAACGCCTTAACGACTGAGCTAACTTGACTGTAACTAATGTTATGTAATGTAATGTAATGTAATGTAATGTAATGCAATGTAATGTAATGTAATGTAATGTAATGTAATCAACCCTAATCTAATATTGCAGCCACCACAAGATGAACCGATTTGCAACCGCTGTAGAGGATGTACAAAGTATCAATTACAGAGATCAGGAAATGCCGCACATAAAATGGGATTCCTTCATCGGCACTTGATCAATCAGTTCAAAGGAAAAGTATGGATGGAAACAACGACACACCACCAAGCGCACACAGCAATCGACCCAGGGCTCAGACTGAACCATCGGGACCCGCACAGTTGGCCCGTAAGTTATAGTTTTGGCAATCTAAATGTTCATGTTGTAAATCAGTACCCTCCTGACATATTTTCCTTGCAATCAACGATACATACACATCGTCGTCCGTATTCCATAGTGGCGTATAGTGGGGCGCCGCGAATAAACAACTTTTCGAGAAAATCGGGTTTGAAGAAATGCCAATTTAAAATCGAGTTGTGTAAATCAGACATTCATTATATTTTGTAAATGATGTGAAATTTCTGTAGTAAACTAAATACATTTTATTGTTATATATTTTTCAAAAGAAATAAATACATACTATTACTGGCAAACTGAAAATAAAACTATACGTCACTATGGAAAACAAACAAAACGCAATACCCTAACCTAACGTTAACCGTACGCCACCTCGGTCGCCGTGTAATCCCTATGGCGTTACTTTTCGTCGTTCGTATTCCATAGTGGCGTATAGGTCCGATACGTGTACGCCACTATGACATACGATGTTTTTCATTTTTGCCGATATTTCATAATTATAAAATGTGTATAAAAAGTGGCGTATGGTCGATACGCCACTATGGAATACAAAAAATGTCACTTTGTAACTATACGCCACATTTAATTAATTAATTACTAATTAATTAGCTAATTATGACTGATGAGACTTAGAAAAATGAAAGAGAACATCATTAAAAACATATGTGCCAATTTTCAAAAAAATGACCAAAAATCACTATACGCCACTATGGAATACAGCCGACGATGTGTAGTAAATGTAATGAATGGTATAAAGGATGACTGATTCATTATTCCGAACAGAACAGAATTGATCATGTCTCACCTCCTTTTTCAACCAAATCGATGGTAATAACTCTTATAGTGAGGGATCAACATTTAACCACAAATTGCCTTAGGCAAAACTCACTTCCTGGGAATTCAATACCACACAAGGTCATTTTATGCAACTCATTGACCCATGTGTGTCATATACTGGTTAATTACTGGTTCAGGTAGTGAAACGTAATGTAAAAGATTCGAACAAACCAAACCCATTTGTTTTATTCTTTTAAATAATTTGATATCGATAGGTAAAGCGTGGGGCAGTTGGTTAGAGTATATGTATTTGATACAAAAATTTAATTATGCCATATAACTGGTTTATCTGACATATTTGAAGAAATTAAAAATTAATGTTTTTCATTTGGCCAAGAGAATGCAAAGGTAAAAAAGTAACTCAGGAATTTGTTCATTTAAATTAAGTTATGATTCATTCCAGCACCTAATTAATTAATTGAGACTAAAGCCCGCTGTAACTTATCATTTTTGTTTGACGTAGAATATGCGGGACAACATGTTTTCACTGTTTAACCTATTCCCATCCAGTCATGTTTAACTTCTAGCGAATGTTTGATGATGTAAAATCAATAATATGTTTTCACCAGATATTTGATATTAAATATAATTGATTTTCCGTCAACAAACAAATGTTAGAAGCTAAATATGAATTAAAATAGACACGCAGGAATGACCCTTTGGCATGATATTTGTAATGTGTGTTAAATGCGTCATTGAATTGAAATTAGAACCCCTGTTATTATCATTTTCCAGCTCCGATTCATCGATGAACACAGAGTTAAGAATTTGAGATTTTCTGGAAGCAGAAGCAGAAGCAGCAGGCAGAACCCAAAAAAGCAGACTTATTTGAAAAAAACTAACATGGTGACACAGCCTTCATTAAATATGAATCCATTGAATCCATTTATGCCTATTTATTATCCGCCGCCACCACCCGTGAGTCCAACAGGGTTTCCTCCGCCACCACCTGCAGAACTGCCTCCATCACAAGGAAACTTACCACCTTGGTCACCAGAAGAAACTTTCAATCGTCCTACAACTCATTTATTGCATACATATCCGACGTGGCCTAGTGAAGGATACGAGGCACCGGATAGTAGTGTTAATTCTCTGTACGGCAACACGCCGACATCTTATAGTGAAATGCAAAACATTCCAACTAAATCTTCCAGTAGCAATATCTATCCCGACACGCCAGAGCAGGCTACAGGATTCCCACCTAATTACTTTCAGCCACCGGTAAGTTAATTCATTTAATATAATTCAGTTAATGCAAACGTTTTGAGATATTTTCTCAAAATACCAAGAGCTATCGCAAGCTACTACTAAACCAATAAATGCTGAGCTTGTTTGTACTCATTTAAAGCCAGTTGTAACATTTCTATAAAAAATAAGTTAGTTTTTCTTTTCCATAAAATGTTAGCTTTTACTGTCAGATATGTCCCCTTTAAATTTTGACCTGAACAAAGGCGGTAAAGCGAATAAAATTGGAATATACTACCAGCGCCGATGTCGTCAATGCATGTCACTCCATCGGTCAGGCTACGACACGGTCCTTTAATGTGTGTTGAATATCCCGCACGTCATGTTCGTACTGTGTTATGAACATCGAGTATATGTTCGACTAATTATATCCATCGTAATAATTAAACGATGGTTCCTGCGTTTTATTCTAAACTACAGCACCGAGAGTCTTGATTTTTGATAGTTTAATAACCTACATTAGAATCGTGTAAAAAACAGAATTTTAAAAAAATACTGAGGCGTCCTCCTCTGCAAATGAATGCATTTTTCTTATATAAATTTGTCGTCTGTTGTCAACACATGTTGGACAGGGTTAAAACTTTGTCCATGGCTACTTGCTTCAACATATACAAAAATCTCTCCTCAGGAACCACTGACTTAAGCTTGTTTGGACTCATTTTAATACATTTCTATGATGAATCCAAATAATGGTAATGAATGGTAATAATTGTTTTAAACAATATTATAAAGAATTTGACAATTGTCGACTCTATTCGACATTTGTGTTGTAATAATAAACCACTGTCCTTTAACCACATCATCCCTGATTATCCTAGAATACTAAGGCATTTCTAAGGCATTTCTTCTGCTACTGTATGACATTAAGTAATGTCACCGAACGTAATCTTGTGTAAATTGATACTTTGACATAAAACATTAGTTTATGTACCTCCTCCATGGTAAATTTTATACAATGTCAATATTAACATCTTATCACTTTGTTAGATAACGAAATTTGAGCTGACTTATTATTTTCTCCAATTCATTTATCAGAATCGTCTACCCCTATTACCTAATCGGATTTAACGGTACACTTTGTACAGGGTGGGTCAAAACAAGTACAATTTATAAGGCAAAGAAACAATCTTTATTTAAATTGTTGAAACTCAATGGGAGATAAAAATGAAGTGAATCAGGTTTATTTTATGAGTATTATTTACTGCGGCACCCTCTTTCAAATTTTGTCGACGTGGCGCCTGTAGTCTGAATGAGAGTACACAGTACGCAAGATCCCAATGCTGACCTTAAAGGAGGATTTCGTGATCCTAGCATCCTCTTTTTATGACATTTTTCAGTAGATATCCACGAAAAAGCTTATTTCCAAAATTTCAGTTGATTCCGATTTTGCGTTTGCGAGTTATGCATGATTATGTGTATTACACTGCTCCATAGACAATGTGTTGTAATTTCGTTCTTTGCGATATTTTTGCTAAACGAATTAATTTGCAAGAAATATTTGGTACATAAACATTATGTAGCCAGAGGTATCCAGTGGTGTAAAAATCTCAACTTTTTGTGGGAAAAGTGGGGGGATGAGGCTGTGGATCACGAAATGCCCCTTTAACCTGATTCACACTTAATGTTTGAGTTCTTTCGGATCCTTTTTATATTCAAATAAAGTCTCTCACACATATCTTATATCCATCATAACTACAAAAATCCAACTTTAGGTTATCTATGCCCAATCCAAACTATTAAACAGTGTACCACGAGACACTGTGTTTTGAATGAAAGCAATGTCATGTAGAGTTAAGGGCGTTTGGGTAGTATTAATTGCATGTTGGGCGTGAGACCACATCAGACATATGGAATTGCATTATGAATACGAAGAATGTCCTTCTGATATCAAATGTTTTGATTTTTGGAAATTCGAGATACTCGTACACATTTTATGGCAAATGATTAAAAATTTATATTTTTGATATTTAACAGTCCACGAAGTAAACTTAATAAATCTAATTATATGCACTTAAAGTGTATGTAGCTGGGATGAAAAGCCGACGATCAATTGAAATTTTTTACTTTTCATATTGTATTCATAACTTATACCTGTCATGCATTTCATTTGTATGTTTGACAGTAAGTCCTAATTTCAACATTACTATAGCAAAAAGACATATCAGATTAGAAGACTTTTTTTGGAAAAACAAATCATTACTGCATCATGCAGTTATTGTTAACTACATGTATGCACACAACACAGGGGCACTCACAATAGGCAATTGAACCCTACTGGTAGAGCTGTGTTGTAGCTATTGGGGACGAATTAGTTAGTATCATATATCAAAAAGTATAAAAGCTATGATTTTAGTACTTTCTCTATGTTTCAATTACTTATTCTTTTGCAAATATCTGAATCTTCAACCCGGTACAAGCTTTAATAACGGGGAACATACATTTTATTAAAAGAAATCCTACCATCTATCCAAACTCGCCGTGTTATTCCAATGCACATTTTACTTCACCGGGCAGCCATTTTTTGATCGTATTTTGAAGATTGGTGTCATAAAACCGTCATAGGTACAAATTTAGTACTTTCTGTCAATCAATTATGGCTTATTCTCTACATGTCAAACTTTAAATAATTGGCATAGTCCTTATAATAACGGTGGTCTGCCTTGATGAGTAAATGACAGCAAACAGCTGCAAACCAGTGAAAAATATCCCAAAACTTGGTCAGTGGAGCTCCGCTGCACATGTCAATAGAGTCATTATCGATTGGATTAGTCGTCCGTAGCGGACAATTCGGTCGCTCATTGGATCAATATTATCAGGTGGTAATAAATTTGCATTGGACAATAGATTACTATATAATGGTTTAGTACTGCATATATCGGTTTAATCTTCAATAAGCGGGTTTATGGCTGGAAAGGTCACGGTGAATTCGCCGTGGACGTAAGTGCACTATGGCCTGATGAGATAATAGTAGTTGACCCACTTCCACCCGGTCTGACTGTGCTAGAGGGCGTTTTTACTCTCTTCAGCAAGTTCGATTCACTAAACTTACAACATCTTATTGTGGTGTCCTCAATCAAATGGGCCGAGTAAGAGTTGATGTGAATTATTCATAACCGACCCATACTTACCTCACTTTGCCAACAAGCCAACAAGCCAACAAAATTCGTCATAGGTTTACGTTGCTAATATAAAAACCGTGCATTTAGTGTCATCCCCTGGTATTGCATGTGTTCGCATCCAATACTATCCCGATAATAATGTTGTTTTTATAAGATAATACTAATTTATATATATAATATAACCTACTAGCCGAGCTCTTTTAAGTCATCATTGGCTAAATGCTAGTTACAGCCATTTATCGTAGCTTTTATTCTAAGATCTTTAAGATGTTGAAAAAGAGAGATCGTCCTATTTTGCCCAGTTACAACGTTTCAAGGTCAACCCAGGTCAAGTAAAGCATACACGGTCCCCGAGTAAAGTCAGTACAAGGCTAGTTAAAACTACCAAGGTCAAAGTAGTTGACAGTTTTAAATTCTTTTATTCTATTTTTTTTAATAGTTTCAGTAAGCTTAGGGCATTTCTTTGATTCAACTGCTTTGACCTTGAAACATTTTTAAATACGATTTCGGTCAAATTTTAATTTGTTATTTTTTGCTAAATATTATGACATTTTAAGCCAAACTAATAAGGCAAAATGAAAGAAAATTCATTTTCTTATCCGCTTTTAAGCGGACTTTAAATCCCTATAGAATTCCACATTTAAAAATGTGGAATTCTATAGGGGATTTAAAGTCATAATTATGATTTTCATTCACACTTGCTCAGTTGTCATACTAACACCATGAATTGAGATGAATCCAATTATGTGTAATTTGGGAAATGTGTAAACATTACAAATATGACAAAAAGTCAGGTTTGAAACAAATTGACTAAACTCATTAAAAAGAGCGTATACATTGTTAATTTAACTGGCCTTGTCGATCCAAATTTAACTGACCTGGTCTTGAAACTTTTATCTGGGTTGACCTTTAAACTTTGAACTTGACTGGACAGGCACTAATTTACTGGGCAACTCGTCGGCTGTATTCCATAGTGGCGTATAGTGATTTTTGGTCATTTTTTTGAAAATTGGCACTAATGTTTTTAATGATGTTCTCTTTCACTTTTTCTAAGTCTCATCAGTCATAATTAGCTAATTGATTAGTAATCAATTAATTAAATGCGGCGTATAGTTACAAAGTGACATTTTTTGTATTCCATAGTGGCGTATCGACCATACGCCACTTTGTATACACATTTTATAATTAAGAAATATCGGCAAAAATGAAAAACATTGTATGTCATAGTGGCGTACACGTATCGGACCTATACGCCACTATGGAATACAAACGACGAAAAGTAACGCCATAGGGATTACACGGCGACCGAGGTGGCGTAAGGTTAACGTTAGGTTAGGGTATTGCGTTTTGTTTGTTTTCCATAGTGACGTATAGTTGTGTGCTTTTTATTTTCAGTTTGCCAGCAATAGTATGTATTTATTTTAAAATATATAACAATAAAATCTATTTAATTTACTACAGAAATTTCACATCATTTACAAAATATAATGAATGTCTGATTTACACAACTCGATTTTAAATTGGCATTTCTTCAAACCCGATTTTCTCGAAAAGTTCGCGGCACCCCACTATACGCCACTATGGAATACAGACGACGAACTTTGAAATAGGGTACCCTCTAAGTTTTGTTGTCACAACCTGGGGTACCTTTGTGTTACATAATAAAAAAATGAAATGTTTCAAACATTTTACCTACACGTCTCATCTGAAGTAGTTCATCCTCCTGAGTATTTTGACACTTTTTTTTAATGGAAATCGGTTAAAAAATGAGAGAGTGCGGGCAAAAACAATCACAAAGTAGGTGGGATTTAACTCCACCTCTTTTTTCCACATTTACAATCATTCTGAGCAAGTATTAGTCTTTTAAATGACCTTCTGTATTTATTTACTTGGTTTAGATGTCTGGGAGTTCATTTTATTACTAGATTCAAATTTTATTGGGGGTTTTAGATCATATTTACAATACGAATCCCTCCTACTAATCCTCCTCCTCCTAATCCTCAATCACCCTTGGCGCATTTTATGCCAAACGTCATAAGAAAATAATTAAAACATTATTTTAAAACAGGATAAAAACATGAGTAATATAGAATAAATTAGCCTCAATTTAAGACCTAATTGAATCTTCTAAGTGAAGGAATACTCAAACGACACTGTTTTGAAGTCCAAGCTGCACATCAAAATGTAACAAAACCACCTTTTAGCGTACCCCAACGATCAACTAGCAAAAAAGACACTTGGTTTCTGAGCCTATATGTATTACTTTGTGCAATACAATTGTTTTACTTTTCTTCGTATTCAGCCCGACGTTGTTGTTAGAATACAAACACCAGAAACCAGTTTGGACTGGAATATACCAGCTTTACCACAATTTACATGTTTATCACTACTTGGAGAGATCTATAATTTACACTATTCAGGAATACCAATACGCATGGAAATAGGTACAGAAACAACTGAAAACATGGACACATGTCTGTACGTAAAGCAAATGTTAATTCAGGACCGTGATTTGGATTGGAAGGTCACCATAAGTGACGATATTGGCCAGGTGAGTGATATTTGTTACTTTAATTCGCCGTAGTAATGACGTAACTAATCGGATTAACCACCATAGCAAAAGATGAATAAAATGTTGAATATATCGCCCTGTACTACAACGTTCACGTGATACCTATGCATTGAACCACAAATGTCAAAGAAATGCTGATCACTCACACCTGTAAGATTAGTATCTTTGAAAAGAGTGGTATTGTATTCAATCTATGTTTACATTCAAACATTTTATTCATCTGTTGCTATGGTAGTTAATTATGTCATTTTTACGGCGAATAGACTCGATCAATGTCATCTTGGAGCATTGGAAAGGGTGAAAGAATATTGGACCCCGAACATTGTCCGAAGTATGCAACATATTTGCTATTTTCCTATCTTCGCAATACGCCCAATCTGGGTTAATGCATTCTGACACTTTCGACTTAGTAACTTTATTTAATGTTAGTTGGGTTTATTCCTCATGTAATTGTCCTTTTACGTTATTTTACGTGGAAAAAACGATTGCCCAGTAGCTGAAGAAATAACTATCTCCGCAATTTTAGTAGAATATTTTACTTCATTGTTGAAGGCGCATACAAACAAGTAGTCTTATTTTCTGTGTAAACAAGCGGAATAAAACACTTTTCATTTATTGACTTGCGCTGGCTTATAGTCAAACAGAGAATTGTGTTTAAAATTGTTCTGTTTGTGTACAAGTGCCTTAACAGTCAAGCTCCTATAATCAAACCGAAATCTTTCAGATTTGCATGCCGTAAACTAACTGCGTTCACTCGGCTTTTTTGTAAAAACAATATTCACTGCAGAAGGAGACATTACCTCTTGCCATTCAGTCACATCGTTTAAGAACCAAACTCATTTACATCCATATTGTTTATTGCTCATGTGTTGTAAAATTCTGTTGTGTAATCAAGATTGCAGTATATTCTTTTGATGTAAAGCGCTATGGTCGTGCTTTTCAAGTAATAGCGCACAGTGTCAACACCCTGCATTATAAATATTTTTTCCATACAGCTCAATACTCCGTTGAAATCAATATTCTATTATTGACACAGATAAAGAAAGTTTACATATGCATTGTGTTATTGGACGTGCACCTGGAACTTAACTAAATGGGCTAAACGCGTTCCTTTATACCTATAAAGTATAATTGTCATTCTCAAAATTAAATATATCTCAATTTTTACTTTGGATTTCAAATTTTTTACATTAAAAATGCAGTAAAAGATATCCACAGCAAGCTGCAAGGCCCCGCTAATTAGTGTACTGCTTTTCGAGTGAGTGTACTGGAAACAAAACCCTGGTTTTACCTGAAAACAGATTTTTTCTTGTAATAGAAACATCATATGGGGTACTAGAGCATGCACAAATCGTAATAATGTGTAGAATATAGAAACGCTGTGGTATCTCATATGATAGTCATGGTATGCTTAGCCTGAGTCGCTCGGCCTATCTCGAACAAAATCGCGATGCGTAGCTGTTAAAAACGAGAGGATTCGCTGTACTATCACGGCAATTTTTAACACAAAGATATGGGGATGATGACGATGTGTAGCGCTTTACTTTTTAAAAGCCACTTTGCTCTTGCTGTCTTGCTGTTGTTATTGTTCTGTTGTTGTTCTGTTGTTGTTGTCCGCACTATACACTACAATGTATGCAAACGTTCGGCGACAAAATATCTTTGATTCAGTAAAAAGCAATCAAACTCAAAATGTTGAAATTTTTCAGTTAATAATTAGAACAAGTTCGAGTTACAATGCTGGCCACAAGTGTTGGGACGGTTTGATAGGGTAATGTAAATAAACCCCCCACTCCCCCAGATCAATGTTGAATCCTACTATATTGGTCACACGCGCCTAGTGGCACCCAACATTGATTGGTGGGGAAGGGGGGAAGGTTGGGGTGTTAGGAAAGGGTTTAGGCTTGTCACCAAAGAAACCACCACTTTATCACGTTAACAATAACGGAAATAAGGCAATAATATAGTGTACGTTTTCCATAAGTGTCCCAACACATTTTGGCCATGGTTGTAGATATTTCGCATTAATTGAAAGACTTAGCTAATATCTATGCAATCAGAGCCTGATAAGATGAGAGATTTATATTGTAGTTAAGCACACACAGTTCAACAGGTAACCTACTTAGGACACTACGTATCAACAAGAACAGCTTGATACTGAAGACGTTTTGCGATTCCATAGCTATTAAGGTGTTGTTAAATTAAACATGTCTCTAATAAATGCTCATAAGTAATGGGGATTTAGATTATTAAACATATATAGCGAGATGCTACTATGAAAAATAATTGTGGATGTGGATCAATACATGTAGTACACGTCATGCTTGTCGACTTGTCGTCATGAACAAGAATTGACATCTGTCTTCGATCGCGAATAACAACGAAGAAACTGACGTACTTTTGTTACCCCAATGTCAACTTAATTCTCTTCACGCGGGTGTCGACTGCAGACGACATGTTTCAATTTTTTTTTTTAATTCAAAAATTTCAGAAATGTAAATATTCATGACCATTTTGGAATCAGCATGAAAAATGCATTAAAATGAGTACAAACAAGCCTAGTATTGGTTCAGTAGTTCTAAAGATAGCTCTTGATATTTTGAGAATTTATTTCAAAACTTGATCTTTTTCCGTTGAAGCGCAGGGTTAGTACGTAGAGCATTAAATGTCTAATTTTGTCTTTATCTGATTTCTATCGCCTCTGCCATTAGCAGAATATGTTAGCAAATGCATGTTTGATTCACAAATACCAAACTCGGAATTTTGATGGATTTTATAGTGTCTTGATCTTTAACATTGGTTTACGCTGAGCACTATTTGAATTTACTTTATTACTCTCTCATTCCTGGCCTCGTTTGCCTGCTTGCTTGTTGCAACGTGATGACGTCAAATCGCTTTTCTCGTCAAAATTCAGATTACAGTAAATCCCGAGTATGACCCGTAGACGTCTCCAATAAATATCAATTACAAACAACGCGGACAAATTGCTGCTAATTATAGAAATGTTAGACTGGAATTGGACTGTTTCTGTTGTTTTTGTGTAAGTAGAGACATGTAGCCCAAACGACTGTAGATAAAGACATTTCTTGTCGTCAGAATAAACAGAGTGTAATGCAAATTAGTTTTTGCTTTGTTTTGGTCGTTTTTGTTCTGACTCTGTTTATCAGAGTGCATGGTGGCGCAGGGGTAAATCCTTCGACCAGGGCATTTAAATAGGAATTGGAAGTAAGAGTGAATTGACGCGATTAAATTACACGTACCTTATATTTAAACATAAGGCGCAATATTGCAGGAGTTTGGGAAAAGATTAGGTCAATTGCAGGGCTTGACTTTCACACACGCCGCACCGGCACGCAAAACTGCAAATTTGTGCGCTCTTCGTGCGAATGTGTTCTACCTTTGCACAATAGGGCCCCTTCTCAATTTAAGCTTCAATATGACAAAAATGTGCATTAAAATGCACCTAAAATGTGCATTTGTACCATAAACTTATTCTGTCGCCAAAAGTATACTTAAAGAATTTTTTTCAACACCACCCACCCCATCCTTAATGAAATAAGCAAAGCTACGCCACTGTTAATAAAAAAAAGTCACAAGCGCTAGCAGTGCCCATATTTAATTGGTTAACAACTTTTAAGTTGTAAAAACACGTACATAAATGCTACGTGAATTAATACTAGACTCATCTATCCTCTTCTTTTTCGCTTTTATTGTAACATTATTTGGGTGAAAGATTTGGGCTTGTAAAATTTCTGTCGGGAGTGTAACCTTTTATAATTCTCAGTCCATGTATATCAGTTGCAGCACATGGTCATGTGGTCATTTATAAATGTTTCTAACAAAACATTATACAGGCTTATGTTCAATTCTAGACCTGGACAATACCATCAGCTATCACACAAATTTTCACACATATTTTTTAGCTATTTTTAATATAGATTTTTGTATCTATATCAAATTATTCATCTTTTTCTGCAAATTGAGGGCGCTATTTACATATATTTTTTTATTTAGATTAGCCAAATAATATGAATTATTCATTGCATATCATGATAAAATGTTTTTTGAAAATTTCCTTCACATTTGATAGTATTTTTTTCTGATGTTCTAATACAAGTATACAAGTGTCTACCCCTTGTAAATATGCAAACAAGATTTACGATAAATAGCGCCATCATTGTTCAACTTTACTTTAAATTGACACAGTTCTACATGCCATCAAACAACCGTGAGTGGTACAAATTGTTGTATGTGTGCTGGTACCTTGCGGTGAAGTACATTTGAAATAACAAACATTATTTTATGTTTTATTTATTTATCACACAGATTCTCTGGGAAAACAAATGTCTACCAGGTTCCACGTTCTTTATACGGTACGGATATCATGTTGTGTTTGAGGGACTTCCTTCAATGGACGTGGTCAATATACCTACAATGAACGTGGTCAGTATACATGATAATAGCAAAATAGCAAATATTGTTCCCGTACCTCGCAATCTACTAAAACGTACTTGGACGGAAGCACTCCCAAAGCAGTTCGTCAATTTGAACATAGATCACGTGGTACAAAGCGATGACAATAAGGGCAATGTACTTTCTATTTATATAACCACTTCTACAGGGTGTAGCTTTCTGTGTTGAAATTATCTGTACACAACGCATCTAATTTTTTCAAGCATTTTGGAACACCCTGGATAGAATTTAACCTGTTTTTGTAATGCAGTGTTGCTTCATATGTAATTTTAGATTTGACCAATTTGTTAATTGAATCAATTGATATGACAATTTTAAGGTTTCATTTCATGATTACAATGTACAATGTCTCCTGTTTGACAATTTTGACATACCGTTTCTTAGTATTATGACCTAGATTTACAAGATTTACAACTTCATTTTATATACACCGTAGAATTGCATCTTCAAGCATACATGTCTCTCAATAAGAGTTTGTTGGTTGTCGCAAGAGACAAAATGCAAACATCCTCCACAAAGACATTGTATAGATTGGTCTTACAATAATACATGTTTGTACAGCGGCCTGTATCAGTGATATAAGTTTTTTTAAAATTTTTATATAGTTGGGTACAGATCATTTCAACTCACCACAGCATAAACATTTCTACATAACTTTTACGATTGTCTGTCTCTATCACCAATATTGGACACTTCTGTGTGTAATCTTACCAAGACTTCATGATAATATGACACTTTCCTACAACATCCGGCAACCTATATTTTGAGAAAAATACATTAAAAGGATATTCGCGATTAAAACGGTTTGTGCAATGCACAGGGTGCATGGTATTCATTTACCAGGTCTGGCTATTACCCAAAACACTGCAAATTAACAAATGAGTCAAGGAAGGTAATAATAATCTATAATTCCGTTGTTTTTTAATGTTTTTCCCTTTCGAGAAAAATCATGCACAATACGGCGGTAATGACACCCATTGGGTTATCCCAGAAAATTTTCAACACCCCCCCAAAGATGATTTTGGGATTTCCCTCAGTTTTCGCTCTCAATATTGCTGGGAATTCCCATCAGGAAATGTCAAAAGAACATCACATTTTCCGTCCAAATGCACATCTCAAAATTGGGTTTCCGATAACTTTTTGGTGTAAATGCATCTACATCCCAAATCCCAAAGGTACAATCTAAATATATGGCTGAGAAATCCCACATTTATGTTTTGGGTAGCTCTGGAAATCACATATAATTTTGAGAAATCATTCATGGGAATCTCACATTTTGTTTTAAATTTAACTTTGTCATCTTTGAGGGGGTGGAAATTTTTTGGAATAGCCCAATTAAGCAATGGGACCTCTTTATTCAGGTTGTTTCAAATAAAGTATACAGTTTGAAAAATGTCACTAGATTAAAAAGTACGAGGTCTTTGTCAAAATACTTTAATTGGAAGCTGTTCCTCCCACAACTGTAAAATCACTGGCGTGTGACCATTAATAAGGATTCAGTGACTATTTATTATGAGGCGTGTAAAAATGCAAGTGGGTGTTGTTTAATCGGACGAATCCACTTATTCTCAGAACCCGTGGTAAACTGAATTGTATTTTTGAAAGTACATATGTGCCCGTACACCACGAATGAGCCGTAAAGTCGGCAAATTGTATTCTATGTTACAGTATAAAATGTGACCCGGCAGCACAAATGAGCCGTAAATTCCCTAAATTGTATTCTGAGTTACGGTGTAAAATGTGTACGAAGGTCATATTCATCGGTAACTTAAGCTGGCCCGACATCCGTCTCATTTCGATAGTGAAAAACTAATCAATAATCCTATTGTTGAAGTGGATAATAAGCTTCTACCTTAGATGGCTATAGAACAGTTAATAGCTCTGGTCTTTGTTTGCTTATATTGCTAAATCCTGTTCAAGTGGTGGGTTACCAGGCATTGTATTTTGTACAGGTATGCATAACCAACAATTAACAATGAGAGAACTTTCTTAAACCTCGTTGACTTGGGGATGATTTGAAATGACCGCCAATTATGACTGTTTGATATTTATTGCCAACAATGTGGAAAAAGGACACATGTAAAACGTAAAAGCTATAATTTTGTTGAAGGAGCAAAGTTTAACAAACCATAACCCCGCTTCTGGATATCGTTTGAAGTCAAATGATATACCATTTTTAAGTTTATGATGTTTATTTTTAAACACGAAATAAAACAAAATTGACCGGCGGAGGAATTTACGGCTCATTCGCCGTGGACGGTCACAAATGTGCATGAAGGTCGTATTCATAGGTACCTCAATTTGGTGCGACATGTATCTTATTTTGATAGCGCCAGTCAAACACCTTTTAAACCAATCAATAATCCTATTGCTGAAGAGGATAATAAGCTTCTACTTTATCTATAGAATTCTTGAATAGCTCTAGTCTTTGTTTGCTTTGGTTAAATCCTGTTCAAGTGGTGGGTTACAAAGTATTTTGTCTAGGTATGTATAACCAACAATAAACAATGAGAGAACATTCCTGAACCTCGTTGACTTGGGGATGATTTGAAATGACCTGTTTGATATTTATTACCAGCATTGTGGAAAAAGAGACACATGTAGAACCGAAAAAAGATATTTTGTTGAAGGAGCAGAGTTCAACAAACCATAACCCCGCTTCTGGATATCATTTTAAAGCTTATGCTATATATTTTCTAAACACGAAAAAAACACGAAATTGACCGGGGCAAGGCTCATTCGAGGTGTACGGTCACATATACAAAAAAATAACTTCACGTCAATTTACTGCTTACTTCCTTTCTAATCTTTACGGCTATATCAAAATATCAAAAAAAGTTTAAATGTTGACATTTTCCGGTTTTGTGCGAAGGAGTCGCATATACTCTGAAGACCTCTGTTCGGTTTAGTTGAGAAAAAAGATCCATTACCTAATACCTTCTAGAGAGTCAAACAAAAATAGTACGCTAAAACTCTGGAATTACCAATTCATGTTCCCAAAGCAAGCCACTTCCTGTTTTCTGACAGAATATGTATAACTTAATCTCTCAAAATTATCTTGTACTGCTTTTTTCCTGTCATTAACAATTTGTTATTTATCGCCGGGTATTTTGTATTTGAACACACTTGTTTTTACTACGCTGTAATCTTTTAAAAATGGCGCACTATATAACCGACATTTAGTATTTTATATAATGTCAATTTCTGCTATTTATAGTTGCTTGTTTATTGTTTCTCATAAATAAACTATTATATAAGGTTTGCCAACTTTAGAAAAACATCTGAAATAGTTGAAGAAAGATATTTTACTGTGAATTTGTTGACCGATGTCGGGTACACTCAACAGAACGGTCATATTTTAGCGGTGGCGGCCAGAGGATAGAGGATGATTTAAGGAAGCCCCATCATGCACTGTAAAAGTGTTATCACGCGAGTTTCAACCGCCACTTAACTTCTCAAATCCCATTGAAGTCTGTGCAAAAGATGTTGTTTTAGAATTGCCCGTGTGTCATAATTACTTGGTCGATTTCAGATCTAAAGTGATGTATGCATGAAGGATAATTCACACCTTTGGTAGATAACATAAAATGTGAAATCGACTGACATTTTGAATGTGTTTTTATTGTAAATATATCAGTCCAAATTCAAATTTAACCACACACGTTTATGCAGTGGTCCCGGGCAGTGGTGTCATATTCACTCACACAGCTGCTAACCGCAAGTTGACCCCAATGGAGTGCTGGGAAGTGCTTAAATCATCCTCTGGGTGGCGGCCAAGGATACATTTTACATCGCCATTACATTGGTTTATAACGCAAATACAATACATTGTCAAATAATATATTATTCCAAGTGTGTGATATGTTACCAAACAATAATTTCTCATTCTAATTCCGCTCGAGAATTAATGTAACGGTTAAAAACATTGCTAATCTGGATTGTTGCCACATTGGAGAATTTATGAAATGCAGTTACTGCGCCAATCTTCATTGACTCCAAGATTGTGACATATGACACATCTATCTTTGGATCTGCTGCGTCACTTACAATCAATGTTACAAGCATTTGAATGGGCGTAGTGAACGAGTAGTGGAAACAAGTATACAATTTTACGGTAATCTCTCCGCATATCACGCTACTCTCTTCATGTGAAAACTCATACAAGACTGAAGTTGAGGACACATATGTGACCATCCACCACAACTGAGCCCGGATGTCGCCAGTGCCACTATTGAGATATGCTCCATTGTACTTAACAATATCAATAGGAAACAAAGGATTTATTGACTGTTTTATTGATTTTTCACTACTTAAATGTCAAGTACTATAGACATGATATACATCATTTTAAAGCTAATTTCAAGCAGAATATTTTGGTTGAATATCTCAAAATGATGATTGGCGACTTCAGGGTTCCGTTGTGCTGGATGGTCACATATTAGTCCGGGATATACAAGGGTTTAATGTGCATCCCCAGGACTCTACCAAACCAACTTTTAGCTTTCTTTTATGGTCCTATAACACAGTCAAGATGTTAAGAAAAATAATTCCTGTGGCCATATTCAAGGTCAAAGGTGAACACAGTGGTCAAATTTCAATGTTGCTCAAATCTAGTTAAAGATTTTGCACACTTAATTATTCCTGTCAAGGATTCAGAAAAAGTATAGTTTGACCTACCTGCGACATACCGTCCTTGAGTTATTAGCAAAAAGGTCAAATCATAAACAGACAAAAAGATTATTATCTCCATCTCCATTGACGTCAGGTTGCTGTGTTTCCTTCATCATCTCGTCAATCTGGAACAGATCACGACATACCAATAGCTGTATGTTATGTCCGATAGTTAACTTTATTTTGTACTGTTAAAAATAATAGTGTAGATTAATGTAAAATAGCTTATTGTCTAACTGCTTTGTTGGAAACAGTAAGTCTATGCACATATATTAAAGATATATTTTATCTCTAGTTAATGATGCTTTGTAAATTATATTTTCTTGTCAATTATTTATAGTTGTGTTGGGTGTAGGAACCTCTATACTTCATTACATTTTCTGAGTCAACTAATGTGATATTTTTTCGCACCATATAGTCGTGCGATAGATTATTTTCATACTCATTCATCTGTAAAGATATGTCCTTCAGTAAAATAGGAAAATAACAAAAGGCAAGCCCCGATATTTCAGTGTGAAAGTTACGGAGTGGAAAATGTCTCATTTGCATAACAAGGAACCACTTTACTAAGCGCAAGCGCCCTCTATATCAATGTAGTTGATACCTGATTTGTCATCAGTCATCAAAGGCTATTTAATAAAAGGCACTAAATTTAATGCCCACGTGACCCATGAGCGCCACCATACCAAGACCACCAAGTGATCAGCAGATGTGCTACAATGCTAAGAGATAGGAACTTTTCAGTTTATTTTTTTGAATTTTGACCAACTTTGAGAAATTTGCACCAAAATGGTCAAAAATGCAAAATTTTCCAAAAAATCATAAAAAAGCCTGATTTTCGCCCAAATTTCAAATATTTTTGGTGAAGTTGGTCAAAATTCAAAAAAATGAAAAAACGGTCCCTAGATATTTTTATGTAGTTTTTAAAAATTAGTAAAAAAAAAAATTTGGGCCGAACAATTTTTTTGTTACGTTGCACGAAAAAATGTGGGCCAAAAACCCGTTTTTGGGGATTTTCTCCAAAAAAGAGCATTTTGGCCCAAATTGACCTCACAGATGAATTCATCAAGTCATTTCCATTCTAAAAATGTATACTTTTATATTCTTTAGACTAATAATTTAGCAGTTATGAAGCCCGAAAGTTTCCATTATTCCAGGGTTCAGACCAGCTTTAAGTACTTTTACTAGAAATTAAATATCATCATGATAATACCATTCTAAGCTATTCTACGCCTTTCTCGTTATAACTATAAATGCAGATCAGTTATGAGATCGAAGGTCGAATGCTTTATATTACTACTTCTTGCAGTGCTCTCTAATCACAAACAAAGTCTGACCTTCTAAAATAAAAGTAACTTTGTCTCGAGAGATGAACGCATTTTTTACACCTATCCCAGCAAACACAACGTTTTAAAAACGTTTTAAAAACGTTTTAAATAAGTTATATTTTGGCTTTTGGTTTAGGTAAAAACGTTTTAAAACGTTTTGTATAAAAACACACTGTAACAATATTTTTAAATGTTTTCAAAAAATGTTATTGTAAACCATCTTTGCAAACATTTTTGCCAAATATTGTGTCAATACTTAAATAACATTATGTTAAAATATTTGAATCCAGCAAACACAGAAATGTTCTTAAAATGTTTTTTTCAAAACCTTTTAATAACATTTAAATGTCGGGTTATATAAAGGTCATGAAAACGTTTTTAAAACGTTATTGAAAATATTTTGGCCAAACAATATTCGCAAAATATTTTTTCAACCCCAAAATAACATTCTGTTTAGAATGTTTTGTGTCAAGTTTTCAAGAATGTTTTTGGAATATTATTAAAACGTTTTTATACCCTTTATATAACCCGACATTTAAACGTTTTCTGCAAAACATTTTTGTTTGCTGAGCAGTAGATTATCAAAAAATGTTATTTAATGTTATAAAAACGTTTTTATACCCTTTATATAACCCGACATTTAAACATTTTCTGACAACCTTTTATAACCTTTTGCGAATGATGTCGAAAACGTTTTGTGTTTGCTGGGATAATCTTGAGAAACTATGACTACACCTCTGCCCGTATATGGCAAAAAGGGTGTGTCTTCTACACTCTCCACAAAAAGTAAACATCTACCAAAAAGTAGTTAGCCCCATTTAATGAATGACCATTATTCCAAAACGGTTAATAGTATGCCTAATGTGGGATATGCATTCAAAGTAGAATTTATTTCTGCGCATTATGACACCTCATTTGATGGAATGGTCCCGATATTGATACCGCAGCGTACATTTAAGTGAAGGTAACCCAAGATTTGAAAGTTGCAGCAAAATCCTATTGCCTTGTATTCAGTGTCCATGGAAGGAAATATTTTCAGTGAATTTGGAGGCGGTCAAAACATGTGATAATCAATATAAAAAAAATCATTATTCACATAAGTGGTCATTATTTATTTAATCCCATATTAAAACATGTCAAGTTCAATGCCTTTTGGGACCAAGAAGATCACAAGAAGCGGAAGATCAAGGGTTACATCAGTTGGTACTCCCAATCAGGAAATTGTGAATTACCACTGAAAGGACAACTTACAATTATTGAAGACCATGACCTTTTTGGTCAGAAAAATATTGGAATCTTAATACTAGTATTACAATTCGACATTACGTGAATTATGAATACTGATGTGAATTGTTATTGTATTGATTATCACATTTTTTGATCCCCTCTAAGAGCTTGAAACAAAAAGGATAATCTAATATAATGAGAGCTGAAAACATTTCCTTCCATGAACACTGAATACAAGGCAATAGGATTTTGCTGCAACTTTCAAATCTTGGGTCATGATGCAGTCATGTCTACAGTAGAATTCATCTCGACCTTTGCAGGACTTAACCCCATTAAAAGCTATTAAACCAAGATAACACTCATTGAAACAGCTCAACTGATTAAATCGGATCTTCTCTGGCTGTGCACATGTGACTGTTTTCATGTGCGATATCGCAATAAAGTTTGTATTATAGCTTCAGTTGGGTAACCGATTATAAAGGAAACGAAAGGAAACAATGGTATGTGTACTTTTGTTCACGAAATGAGACAATGGCGTGCTTTTTGTAAACCAGCATTCTTGAAAATGAGCAACATAATGATTGTTGACTTAACACGGTTTGGAAATAATTTCTTCATATTTTTGGTGTTATCTGTCGTTTACATATCCTTCCTAAAACACAAAAGTACGACCCTCTCCAAACACCTAAATTAGCTAAAAATTTAGGACATGTTACAAAACTATATTGTCTAGAATTTTAGGAGAGTACTTTTAATATTGGCCGGTTATTTTTCACACAGCGACGTTAACTAGTCATATCCCCATACTTATAACGTAGGGCTATTTGTAGAGGTCACGCGTCAATGGGAAAGAGCACTGTGTATTGTGTATAGGAAAACGGACAGTAACTGCAGTATGTTACCTTTACTTAAATGTACGCTGCGACATAAATATTAGGACCATTGCAACAAATGAGGTGTCATAATGCGCAGAAATGAATTCTGCTTGGAATGCATATCCCAAATTTTGCATACGATCAACCATTTTGGAATAATGGTCATTCAAGGGTGTAATATACTTTTTGGTAGATTTTATCTTTACGCTTGGAACGAGCCCATATTAAGTTTAAAACTGACATATGAAAAATCTATCTTTGGATTTGCTGCGTCACCTACAAACAAAGTTACAAGCATTTGAAAGGGCGTAGGTTTAATTTTTATAATGATTGACTAGTGGAAATAAGTACAATTTTACGGCATTCTCTCCGCATATCACGCTACTCTCTTCATGTGAAAACGGACTCATAATGACACTTGTACATTAAGACCTGAGCGCAAGAAGACCGTAAGTCCACTTGGCCCCTCAACATGTATACACTAAAGTTTGGTATAGTTTGTTAGGGTTTTATAATGTTTATTACATTTTACGGGGGAAAACATCATGAAAGGTTGTGAAAGATTTGTTAAAGACCCTGAACATGTATAGGACATTGCCAAACTATACAAAACTATATGCAACTTTAGTGTATACATGTTGAGGGGCCAAGTGGACTTACGATTTTCTTGCGCTCAGGTCTTCGTTATATTTTAATAAAGGTTATTTAGATTAAGATACTTTTACATTTTGATAATTCAACAACTCGATTGTAATGCAACCCAAAATAGGTTTTCAGTTACTTTTAAGTACTTTTGGTAGAATCTAATAACAATAGTTTTACCATAACTACGTTATTATCGTTTAACTTTGAATGCAAATCTTGAGTTGACGGTTTTATATTACGCCTAAATTAATGCAACCTAAGCAAAATAGTAAACGAATTGGCTTTTTAAAAAAACCAAGTGATTTTTCACTCACTACAATATTTCGTCATTTACCAGATATGACTGATTTGGTCATCTGATCCACTTTGAATGTACCTCGCTGGTTATATATTAAAGATAAACAGTATTCGCCGTAGAAGTAGTGATGTAACCAGGATTAATTACCATAGCAATAGGTGAAATCAAGTTTTGAATGTATTGCCCTGCACTAGATGCACACTGTAACTCTGCATCGCACAATTGATTATTGACAAAGAATAGGCAAACAGATCTGGATCGGTATTGTCAATGTACGTTTCACTCTCACCTGTACGGTTAGTGTCTTCGAAAAGAGCGGCATTGTATTCAATTCATGATTGTACACATACACAGACATGACAGGTGATGAGTGCAGCCTACTTGTAGTGCGGGCAACACATTCAAAAATTGTTTTCACCTATCACTATAGTAATTAATCCTGTTACATCACTACTTCTACGGTGAATTAAAGAAGAGATGGTTAAGAGGATTATTTAATTAATAATTGAATAGCTGCTGACCTTTATTAATCCCTATTGGTTGTTGTGTCAACGGAACCCATTTATTCCCAGAATTACATCTTCACTAATCTTCATGCTTAGTTCCAAACAGCCATTGGCAAATTGCATTGTATCTTGAAAATGGTACATGATACAAAAAGAAACTTCGTGTCATTTTAAAGCTTACTTTCTAAACTGTACGGCTATATCAACATGTTAAATTATGAAGCTTTATGACTTGTTCCGGCTTTTGTGGTAACGAGTCTGAGGACCACTAAATGTTTGTTCACATTCAAGAGTCACACTTAGTCTGAGAACCTCTATCATGTCTGTTCAGATTCAACATGTGCAAAGGTCATATACTCTGAGGACCTCTGTCGTTCAGATTCACTGGGCAAAGATATCCATCATCGAATACATTTCAACAAAAAACTGTGGAATTAATAATTCATGCTGCCAAAGCATGCAGGCACTTCCTGTTGTCAGAAAAATATTTATAACTTAATCTCTCAAAAATAACTTGTACTGTTTTTTTCCTGTCATTGGCAATTTGTTATTTATCACTGTGTATTTTGTATTTGAGCATACTTGTTTTTTCTGCGTTGTAATCTTTAAGAAGCCGACATTTAATATTAATATATATGCTAAATGCATATTTTGGAATGTTTAGAAAACATTACAACTTTTTATATCAACTATAAAACCTGATAAAGTTGAAAGAAGTGCCTTTGTTGCCAATGCCGGGTACAGTCAACATAACGGTCAATTTTAGGCGGTGACGGCCAAGATGTCCTACCTTTTGATGTCAACATTGTATCGGTTCATAATTAATGAGAACCACATCGTTACTGCGCACTTTCACAGCTAAGAAATGCGCAGTAACGATGCTCGCTGAAGGATATGCACATTGGCGTGACGTCGAATGACGACATCTCAGGTCTACCCGCTAAGGCTTATGGATGGGATTTAGCGAAAAAGTCAATTGAAAGAGTAGCAACGCCACATATTCCATCATGCCCATGAGCGACAATCCAAAACGACGTATTTACCATAGCGTTACACACGGGCAATTTTGAGTTGGTATTCTCTGAAGTAAATTAGGCTGTTGCATTTAATATTCACACAACCCCTGTAGCAGATTTTAAAATATCTTCCACAGGGAAAGTATGAACTTCAAATGGAATTAGTAGATTAATTAACTCTATTGGAAACTCACCATCCCTCTGTGGAAGATATTGCCAAAATTTTCCACAGAGGTGGTGTAGATTTAAAATGGAATAGTCCATTTGGAACTGGTGGAAACATCGGCAAACAGAGATGGAAAAGACGCCACATTGCGATGGAATAGGTGTTAAACGGCGTTAATATAACTTAACATCTCGATTTTTCGTACAATGCACCAATCCTCAGTATAACAGATATATATATATTTTTTTATCCGAAACAGTATTTTTTATTTTAAGTAACCTATTAAGGTTGCAAGAGATCTTCTTGACCATACTGAAGATATGTTTTTCCGTATATCACTATATCCTCTTGATGGAGTTTAATTTAATATTATATATACAAGACGAAAGTTAAGGACCCATATGACACTGCATTATGGTCTACTGAGATTGAAATATGAACTTTACCAAATTATTTCAAGAACTTCCTTTTTGTTATTCAACAACTCAATTGTAAAGTGATCCAAAATACGCATTCAATTACTCAGCTTTAAGTACTCTTGATAGAAATGTAATATTAATATGTTTTACAAATTATTCTATCCTACTAATATACATCGTGTTTAGATTTGAATTTAGATGAGTGCGAGATCGAAAGCTTTTAAAAATTTGTACAACCTAATGAAACGTAACAGTACAATATTATTTCTTATAATGTTACGATTCTCTCTGATCACAAATAAGAAGGTCTGCAATGACGAACAAGATAACTCTTTACAATAAACAAGAAGTTTTCTTGGCATGACAACCAATAATTGGGTACCAAAATTTGCTTGCACCTCTCGGCCTGCCAAAAAGTCTTTCACCTCATTTTTCCCTCCCTAGGGCTCATAATATTCCACAGCCCCTAATAATAATTTAAGATCATTGCTGACATTTTGTGAGCTTTTAGGAACCGGGAGCTGTGGGCTCAGCCCCTCAATAATTTTGGTGCGGGGCTCGAATACTCTTCAAACCTCCACCAATAATTCCAGGTTAAGTGAAAAGATGGGTGTTTTGGACGTATTTTTGGCAGAATTTTGACACCTCTGGCACCCCCATAATGGGTCATCAATAAATGTTCATTTTGTCAGACCCCTCCCAATATTACAAATTTTCCTAAGCCGCTGTAAATGAGTAAATAAAATAAATAAATAAATAAATAAATAAATAAATAAATAAATAAATAAATAAATAAATAAATAAATAAATAAATAAATAAATAAATAAATAAATAAATAAATAAATAAATAAATAAATAAATAAATAAATAAATAAATAAATAAATAAATAAATAAATAAATAAATTAATTAATTAATTAATTAATTAATTAATTAATAAATTCGACACCGTGGGTAAAGCCTCGGTGTGGTGCACGAAGCAAAGACCTTAGATATTCTTGTGGTTTGGTGTTAATGATAAGACTGCGCCTTTAACGTTGATGTAAGCATCATGTCACAACAAGGATGGCGCTTTTCACTTGCGCAATTTTTGGAGACAGACTGTAAGTGCTAAGGGACCGTTCACAAACACTTATGCAAAAAGTGGCGCCCTGAAAATTGTTGACCCTATTTATTTATTTTTTTATAACATTCGGCGAAACGCCAGGCTAAATCCATATTGACAAGAAGGGATGCCTATACATAGAAAATAAATAAAAACACAAAAAGGTACCAAAATATGCCAAACAGACAAAAGAAGCAAAAGGAAATAGCTGAGAAAATACACAAAGATACTGGCTACAAGAGGTGGGATTGGTCAGCCAATTTGAAGGCCTGAAGGGATGTGAACTTGACGATGGCTTCCGGGAGGTAATTCCAAAGCGAGGGAGCATATGGATAAAATGATCTCTTAGAAAGAGTCAGGCGGCAAAAAGGGGGATCAACAGCACAGGAATTTAAGTCACGCAGGGTAGGACGAAGATGAGGTCTGAAGGGGTTTGGCGAAGAGCACAGACTGTGGAAGATTTTATATAGATGACAAAGAGTGGCTACGTCACGGCGCTTAGAGAGGGTTAGTAAATCAGTCTCCTGGAGAAGCTCATCATGCGATAACTTCCATTGCTGAAGTATAACACGGCAGGCAAACCGCTGCGTGGACTCAACCCGATTTGTCAGTGTTTTGTTGAGAGGATGCCAGGTTGTACAGCCGTATTCGAGGATGGGACGAACTAAAGCAATCTGCGTGTTTCTACTGAGGGCCAAATTCCGTGCCATGCCGTGCCGTGCCGGGTCATACCGGGTAACAAGCCCAGTAGAAACGATCTGGGTAATCGGTTGCCGTGTCATGCCGGGTCATGTGCTCGCCTTTCGTAATCCACCTCTTGAGGTGGATCATGCCGGGTCAAAGCGTGTAATCCGCGCAGTAGAAACGAGCCGTGTGATCGGTTGCCGGGTCGAGGTCATGCGTGTTGCAAAAATAACACGATTTATAATTATTCTATACTTGTATAGTCTAGCCTAGGCCTATAATGTAGTAGGTTCCTTCTTTCTGATATTATATACACTGGCATGATGTGTGACTCACATGAACTTGATGAAGTAAAATGGATATGACTTTACTTAGTCTAGGCCTACTTCTTTATAGTTGGTTATATTTTGGCTGTAAATTAATTATCATAATAGCCAATTACTAGATCCACTGGTAAATTAATGCAGTTTGTATTTTACGAAAACACTAAATTGTGACTTGTAGGAATGTAGGTCATATGCCATGAGCTGCCATGCGTAGACATTTAAATTTAGGATACAACCGTCAAATCTGTTTTCCGTACTTCCGGTTTACAGGAAAAAAATGCCGTGCATCGTGCGAGACACGGCTTTCTGGTCTCAGTAGAAACAAGCTGGGTAACGGTGGCCGGATTATGATCGGTATGTTGTGCCCGGAAAATAGCGGGTCAAAAAGCCGTACGCTCAGTATAAACACGCTGATGTATAAAGTGCGGCGAGTATTGATAGGAGCCGAGTGGAAGGACCTGTGGATGAAGCCCAAGATTTTGCGGGCCTTTTTACAAATGAGGTCAACATGGATGTTCCAGGAGAGATTATCAGTGAGGTGGATGCCAAGAAATTTAGCAGATGATACCCGCTCAATTATCTGATTGTTGAGAGTGAGGGTCACATCTGGGAATGGATCTTTCTTGGTAGAGATGATCATAAGCTTGGTTTTGGATGCATTTGCAGTGAGATGATTAAGAGTGAACCAGTTATGAATAGAATTAATATCAGACTGGAAGTCAACCAGACGTATCGTTGATAGGCTTGAAGAGAGTGGTATCATCTGCATGGAGGACCAGGGAGCTATTTAAGGAAAACATGGTAAGACACAGATCATTGACATAGATGAGAAAAAGAAGAGGCCCCAGGACAGAACCCTGGGGAACACCAGAAAGGACAGGGACAGGATGGGAATCAACGCCACGGATGGCAACCAGCTGCGTTCTACAGGAAAGGTAAGACCTAAACCATGACAGCAACGGTCCGGCAACACCGGCGGCTCTAAGTTTGAGAAGCAGAGGGCGATGTGGCACACGGTCAAAAGCCTTGGACAGATCAAAAAGTGCCGTGGCGATGCTTCTGCGTCCTTCCAGGACAAAGCCAGGTTTAGATTGCTGGATGCTGAGCTTGCATTGAAGCACTGAATGATGACATGCACCAAGGGGAGATAGATAATCAACCTGGGTGACCAAATTAGGATCATTGGTATAGATATGATCAAGAAGGGACGGAACTGTATTGGGTGTGTGAAAAGTTGGTTGAGTAATGAACTGATATAAGTTATGATCAGACATAAAATCACTTATGTCATCATAAAGATAGTGAGCTTTGTCCAGTAGATTGACATTAAAGTCGCCCATAACGATAATCTTAGGTTCATAACCATCAGGGCATCTTGAACTTGAAGCAAGAGCAATACTATTACTTAATAATAATACTAAGGGGAGCCCTGAAAAAAATGACCACACGTTTTCTTGGGAAAAATGAGTTTATATGCTTTTCTATGGGGTTGAGCAATAATTTTCATGTCAAAAATTTTTGAGATCTCAAAAGGGGGGGCGAAAAATTTTCGCGATGAAATTGTTTTGCATCAGGCCCCCAACAAGTGTTTGTGAACGGTCCCTAAACTGTGCTAAAGGTTCTTTGTATTGTTTTAACATACGGTAAATATGTGGTGTGACAAGCAAAATCAGTCTAAAGTCGGTCATATTCAATTTTCAGTTTCTTATTGGATTGTATTTGCAAAGCTACATTCTGCAGAAACTCTTGAATTGGACAACCAGTTCAAAATATTTGATCAGTTATAAGAGCTTCCATAACAGTAGGAAACTAAAAGAAAATATTTCCTTTTTGTTTAGCTAAATCTTAAAATCAATATATCAGACTTCCGACTGATTTTGCGTGATCACATCACATTATTATCAGAGTATATCAAGCTTTGACAGCATTGCAAAAGTGTGATGTCATACTAATGCCTATTTCGTCACGAGCATCAAACGACAGGTCTGTGATCAAACTTGCAATACATATCTCTCCACTAGAAAATAACAACGTCATTGATTTAACCCTGGGATGTATGTATCCCATTTATCAGTTGAATTCCCTTCAGGCTTATAGGATGCCAACAAGCTGTTATGCTAACGTATAACAACACTCGCAAGTAATTCCACTTCCAATATATGGCTCATTGAGGAGGGTGCTGTCAGCTAGCAGCTTTAGTAATCAATAGCCGTAAGCTACATTATTTTGAGTAGGCGTGTTGGCACACTTTAGTAAGTTCCAATACTGATTACAGTTTGTAATTGGTTTTATAGGAGCATTACGAACTGTATGATATCAAAAATGAAAAAAGATGCGAAAAGTAGTCATCTTATCACATATTGCCGCTGGGTTCTATATTATGTGATCATACAGTCGCCTTTATTGCCGTAACCAGAGTTTAAGGGGGTACTACACCCCAGTCAAATTTTGTGCCTATTGTTGCATTTTCCTCAAAAATTATAGCGCATTGGTGACAAGTAAGATGTGTATATTATAGGGGCAAGGACTGCAACTACTGCACTGGAAATTTTATTTCAGCACAAACAACAGTTGTGGAGTTACAGTCAAAAACGAGGAAAACCAATATTTGTTCAATAAATCAATAACTACTTGCCTTGAGTTGCTGAATTTTCAGTGCAGTAGTTGTAGTCATTGCCCCAATAATATACATACCTTACTTACCACCAATGCGCTATAATTTTTGAGAAGAATGCAAAAATAGGCAAAAAATTGGCCAGGGGTGTAGTACCCCTTAAAGTGAGTTGTAAATAGGGTCGTAAATAGAGTGGATACATAGAGAGATACGGGAGATTTTTTCTGCCCGGAGACTAGATTATTAAGAATTATGTAAATATGCACACATTTCTGTTTTAGAACTTGTCATCAAAATGAAGTAGTTTGCTGCATAATTTACAGAGTAATAGGAGTACAGGATACATATTTTATCATTGTTTTGTATAACGAAATCATATTACAATATTGTGAGAGATTAATGTCACCCAGGGCCGTAGCAAGCAGGGCAGCCGGGGATGCCATGGCCGCCCCACTTTTTGAGAAATTTTTGTAGATTTAAGTCAATAGGATCCACAACAAGTTCATCTATATATCAGGGCACAGTTCTTTAACCCCAATATAAAAAAAACATCTCAAAAATGTAACTAACCCCCTAAATAATGGCTATTGGCTATTATTCAAAAGGGGGCTATTGTATTACAATTTCTTGAAAGTTGCACTTACATACAAATTTTAAAAATACAAAAACAGTCAGATATCATTACACAGATTTCCTTCCATTACACTGAATACAAAATCAATACAATTTACTGCAACTTTCAAATCTTAGGTTACATTGATTTAAATGTACGCTGTGACGTCAATATGTAGTCACTTGCTGCAACTGAGGTGTCAAAATGTGCAGAAATAAATTCTGCTTCCAACGCATTTTACAGATTTGTAATACAATTACCAGTTTTTGAATAATGGTCATTATTTAAGGGGGGTAGTTACTTTTTTTGAGATGTTTATTTGTACATTCATTGAAAACCCATACTCTGCAACTTGAGGTCAAATTTTCCACTATGAGTGTTCATCAAGGTTATTGAACTATGCCATTTGGATGAGGCCATTGTGGTCCATAGTGAATGCTTAATAATTAAGTGGACGGTGCAAAGACAAAGACACCAAAAATGTTTAGACCAAACATGACAAAACAGACTAGGTATTGAAGGAACCGGCATCCGGACCATTAAATAAAGTAGACAAAAATCTCAAAAAAAATAATGTGTGAAAAGCCAGTGGTCGGCAGGACCTGAAATGCAATGATTGAGCTCAAGAAGGTCTGGAATAAGGGTTTTCAAAATGCACACGGAATTAACTACACAGGCTCGTTACAATCTGATAACCTAATGATATTTTAACACTTTTGAAAAAAAACAGTGGTCCGCAAGGACTAAAGTAATGTGCTGCAAAATATACAGAGATTATAGGATACATAATTCAGCATTGTTTTGTAATTCCTGTAGCTATACCGCAAAAAATGAAATAAATGTATAGAACCGGAATAGTTTTGAACAGTTAAAGACCCATTCAGTGATCCCAGCTCATATCAAGTGTAACAAAATTAAAATTGTTTATAAATTGCTTAAAATTGAAGGATAAGTCATTCAAATTGTCATTTTTTATTTTTGAAATGAAAAATTTGGCAAAAAACGAAGAAAACAGCAGTACTGACGAAGTTGAAGCCCCATTCAAATACACGTAGCTAATTTAGATACTGTCATTATTTAAATTACCGATTCGTGAAAATGTCTTATTTTGTCTTAACCACTCGCAGGCTATGTTAGCACATCTATGACAATGACAAAGGTACCAAAATCTGAATTTTTATGATTTTTATGATCGTCCGGATGAGCAAATCACTGAATGGGCTTTTAAGTTATTGAACATGTTAATAATAATCTACGAACTAGTGTACACTGTTGTACTTTCTGCTTTAGATGGTGCGACTAGATAGCTAATTGACTTTAGGTTTCAAATGTCCATTCCCGTAAAATTATAATTATACTAATAACACTTTAACACTTCCTGAAATCAAAGTGCAAGGCCGTACAAGTAATACCGTGTAGCCTACATTGGACCATTATATCAGTAATTAGGTTATTGTATAACGTACAAATTAAGTTGTCTTCTGGGTGACTTCTGATCGTCTCAAAAGGATTCGGGCTTATAATGACCTTTCCAACAGGCAGCTAATTTACCTACCTATTTCGGTTGTTGATTACAAATTGACAGAATTTCCTAGAAATGCTCTGGACCGATCGCTCCATTAGGATTTACGTTATCATATTTATGCCGGTTCTTTTATAGTACATCACGTCATCACACATCTGTATCAAATCGGTACAATTTTTCGCCTCTCCCACAATTAGTTCTTCGGGGCGAAAGTCACGTCGTTAAGGGCTGGGGTATGAACGTTTGGACAGTATTTATTTTGGGACATTAGAGCACATCAGACATATCGAATTGCATTCTGAATACGAAGAATGTTATTCTGATATCAAATAATTTTGTTTTTTTTAAATTCGCAATTTAATACACATTTTATGGCAAATCATTAAAAATTGATATTTTTGATATTTAACAGTACTTGAAGTAAACTTTATAAATCTGATGATTTGTACTTAACGTGTATGTAGGTGGGATGAAATGCCGACGATCAATAGAAAATTTTTACCTTTCGTATTGAAGATATGGATTTTTTTTTCCCAAAAACACCAAAAAAAATTAGGTCTTTTGGGAAAAAATCCATATCTTCAATATGAAAGGTCAAAATTTTCAATTGACCGTCGGCTTTTCCTCCCTGCTACATACACTTTAAGAATATGTCATTAGATTTATATAATTTACTTCGAGTACTGTTATATATCAAAATTTGAAAAATATCAAATTTTTATAATTTGTCATAAAATTTGTATTATATTGTGATTTTCAAAAATGAAAATTATTTGATATCAGAAAGACATGCTTCGTATTCAGAATGCAATTCGATAGGTCTGAGGTGCTCTCATGTCCCACAAAAATACTGTCGAAACGCAATAAACGCTCATTTTAGATCCCTTAAGGAATGGGCTGTTACAGAAAATAGATGCACATCCTATAGAGGAGTTCAGATTTGCGGACTATTTGTCCAGGTGATTTCAAGTATCAAAAGGAGAAAAAACCAGCAGAAAAGTAGTTCAAATCAAATTGAGAGCTCAATTTGGACGATTCCGTGATTTTTCATTCATTTAATTGCGCTCACGCGCGGTCCGACTGTATGAGTTGATATAAAATATATCCAGTGCTTATTTCAACATGAAAATAGTGAGTTCTGTCTTTTTACAAGCCGACGTCAAACGTCGGCTTGTGCTGTCTCTTCTCAATTACCTAGCCGGGACTGCGGCTAGGTCTTGAAATGCTATCGGTCGGTTTTTCTGGCAACAAATATACACATTTTTTGCTCCAGCTCGGACATGCTTTGACCGATTTTGACCTAACTTGGTCACAATCATCATTGACTACGACTATACATGTCACATTACTTTTAATGGGTTAAAGGTCACAGAGGGGTCAAATGAGCCAAAAATATGATTTGAGCTAAAAATGCTTTTCTTCCTACATAAAACATCCTACAATAACGTCACTTGCACATAAGGATCGGCTATATCTTGTGTCTATAGGGTTAACACAGAATTGGGGTCAAAGGTCATTAAGGGGTATTTCCGGTATAAAACCAAATATCTTCAAAATGCTTCTTCTGCCACAAATTACATAGTACGATGACGTCACTTCCACATATGCATCGGCTATATCTAGTGCCTATAGGGTGTTCACAGAATTGGGGTCAAAGGTCATTAAGGGGTCATTTCCGGTCCGAGTCTAAAAAAGCTTTTAAAAATTATATCTGCTACATGTAACATAGTACGTTGATGCCATCTGCACTGACAGCATGGTCATTACCCATTGCTTGGAGTCAAGGGTTAAATTTTGAAATCGCCACAATATTTGAAGTAATTTATCCGTTTTTGCCTACACATTTTTAGAAAAAGCACACCTTGTAGATATGTTCCTCCGATTTTACGAAACTAAAAATAAGTGGGACATACTGTAATAATTGGGTAATCCATCATTTTGTGCCTGTCAATCATGAGATAAAATACTTGAGTAGCAGGGTACTCGAGAATCGTGACGCGTGAGATATTAAGGTGGCGATTGGTACACAGTAATTATTTGGAATTTTAAAGAGGGAGGGAGAGACTGTGTGTGAAACGGAGTGGGTGGGGTGGGGGCAGTAAGAGAGGAACTTGGGAGGTAAGGGGGAGAGACAAAGTGGCGGGAGGGTGAGAGAAAGAAGGAATAAGGTAGAGCCTATTATGGTTATGATGATGATGATGATATGATGATGATGATGATGAATCATCATCATCATCATCATCATCATCATCATCAAAGGTAGAACCGATCTCATCATCATCATCATCATCATCATCATCATCATATCATCACCATCATCATCATCATCATCATCATCATCATCATCATCATCATCATCATAATACCATCACCATCATCATCATCATCATCATCATGATAGGGAATGATGACGACCATGATGATCATGCATGATGATACATGTGCTACATGTATACATATTAATGTTTAGCGTTCAATTTCCAATTTTTATCAACTTTTCCTAGACCATGACATAAACCAGAATCGAGACATACAATAATTGGAAAGCGATACCGTTTGGGTGACGTGCCATATCATGTGAGTAGTCACGTATTAAAAACATACAAGCACTGCACTTTGAGATTCGCCGCCTACTACCCACTCAACGTGTGCTGATCATGCTCATGATACTTTGAACATAAAGTGAAGTCATTTATTGGCTAATTCGCAAGCTCAACCGCGAATAAAGCATTTTCAATCCCGCCATCATCTACCTTTTTGCATAGGCCTACCTGAAAAACAAACAACATAAATACACATATTTTGGGGAGCACCAAGCTTTGAGTGCCAGACACGAGCCGACGTTGTACGGATCAGGGTATGGATACAGGAAAGTTCTGCACTTACCGCATGGCCGACTGCCAGCCTTACCATACCATATCATGATTTATGCTTATCCTTTTCCACAACTTTATTCTCCTCTCCTCTTCATTTAACGCTGCCCGATCATCCGCAATCTAAGATGAAGTCATAGCTATGCAAGTAGAATCTACGAATATCGATCTCCAAAAGCGATTCGCGCTACTGGAACGGACTGAAACCGCTTCCTCCGATCCGCGTTAAAAAACCAGCGATCATGGCTTAATATCATAAAAGCGCGCATTGTAATTACGAACATATTAATAAAAATACCGATACATTGTCTACTCGTTACCTATTCATACAACCTTCCCTCAATTGGTTCTACTCAACAAGAAGTATTACTTGCCTCATTTATCGGATCTCTACAAATAATCGTCTGATTATTTTCAAATTGGTTGCAAAGTTGCACGCCCGTGTCTTTGGCTATCAAACTTAGTCAGTGATCGAATCATCCCATGGATGTATTCGCCCAATACACTCCTTGCTCACTAGAGCATATCCTGCACATTATTATGCAAATACGCTAGCTTTAGCTACTATTGAAAATATATTTATTGGCTAATTCGCAAGCTCAACCGCGAATAAAGCATTTTCAATCCCGCCATCATCTACCTTTTTGCATAGGCCTACCTGAAAAACAAACAACATAAATACACATATTTTGGGGAGCACCAAGCTTTGAGTGCCAGACACGATCCCCATAATCAGATCTAAAGAACGGGCATGACTGAATGAAAGGCATATAGATCTACAAAATTAATACTACTTGGCTCAACTTTCTATCTTCTCAGTCCCAACTTCTCCATATCAGACCCGATTTATCTATATCAATCGAGATTTGTCCATATCAGTTTCATGAGAAATTCAATAAATGGCCGGCAATACCTATACTGTGAATATACCAGCCGTCTTTATCATATAGTACAATCATTGACATGTAGGTCGTCTAGGCTTGTTCTATGGGCCTATCTAGCCCATCATCTCTCGGTTGTATCAGCTCGAATTACTAGTAGGCCTATTGGCATGCTTAAGATAACAAATATCCCAACCAATCTTTCAACTGCTTTAAATCTAAGCAAATACTACGAATAAATAACAAACTATCCTAGGCCTCTTACTTAATAGGCCTACAATTATACTACGTAAGACTAGTAAAATACTTGAAAAACATATTCTAGATCTACAATATCAATCCCCCGGTCACAATTATGTATAGGGCCTAATTGGCTACAACTGAAATCGTAAACTTCGGAAATATATAGGCCTACCTAGGCCTGTGTGTAGGCCTACGAGCCTATTCGAAAATAATTTGGAACATCAATGCACTGAAATATGCAACGTCCATAACGTCGTGTCGAACATACATTGATAAAATATAGGCCCTACTCACTGCTCTCTATATTCCCTGTTCTCCCTATTCTCTGTTCAAACATATAGGCCACAATAATATATTCAACTTATGCAAAACTAATACATGATTAATCATTTCTATTGGATGCCAGATGTCTTCTCTGTCTCTTCATCAACGTCCGAAATATTAATTCGGTATTCAGTCCATACAGTATCATTCTTTCTCATCGTATTAGGCTTCCGTGATCTAATCTATAATCTCCCTTATATGATAAATACCTGTTCGAAAGAATCGTCAGCACAAATAATTTGCACTTATCACACGGATTTCTTCCTATACCACCTGATAGGTAATCTCTCATAGGCCACACACGTGCAAAATATAGGCCCTATACCGGGGCCCTATGTCATATTTATCAATACAACCGATATAATGGTTTATTGCATATCGATATCATCTTGTTTTCGCCTTCAGAACTACCCCTGAGTGTGACATATGTAAACATGGTAACCTACTGATGTTATATGTATGCCTATACTCATTCGCCCAACAGCTATAATCCACTCCGAACTCGTTTATGACCATGCGGTCTAGCTAGCTCAGGTTGACTAGTATGAATCCAATATCTTGTCATGGTTATACCACCATTGTCTACGCAACGGTAAACATGGCCCATTCAGTGTAGATACAACATTGCTATCTAAAAACCATTTCGGCTTCTGAATGCTCATGAGGCTTGTATGCATATTCATGCATTCTATAGCTATGCAGCTAAACACCGCGTGTCGCATAAGTGTTACTTATTCAGCATTTCTCAGCCAATCTTGCTATGCAGCTACAATGCGGGTTCAAATCAGCCCATGCAGTCTATACGCCTATATTCCTTACAGCTCGACCCTATCGGTCTAGTTACATTCCACTTCAGAACTACAAATAGCTATACAGCTACTATCCACTTCAGAATTATACTAGCTATCCAGCTATTTAGTATATTTTCCGCTTCAGAACTATTTCTATGCCGTAAATCAGTACGGTACATGGGTCTAGGCCTAACATCTAAGCAGCGTTGCGACTTGAACAAACTGCCCATGAAATCTAGAATCAGCTAGAGCATGGCTGCTTGAGAACTGCACATCATGCGTCATGTTTAAGAATATTTAGCTAGACATATATTAGCCAAATTACGTGCTCAGATTAGGCCTATATGACATACATAAGGCCTACCTACAACTACCGGCATACAGTAGTTACGCAGTTAAAATTGCATGCACCCTGGCAATGCACCTCGTCAGCACTGCACTGGTCAATAAGCCAGCACGATTCATATATGTATCGCCATTATAGGCACTGATGCACTGATCCATATTGAACTGTCCACCATATTTTGCACCGATACCATGCATGCTTTGATTAGGCCTAGGGGAGAGCGGGGAGTGTTCGCCCTAGGGGCAGGTTCGCCCACCCCTTGTTTCTCAGCACTACGGCTATCAGGGAATTTGGTGATGGCAAAATTAGGTGACATAGGTCATTATAAACTTCTCATATTAGCTACGCGACATATAGGGACGTGTTCATCGAACTGCAGCCAAAACAAAAAAATTACACCAAAACGTAATTTTTTCTTGCATTAATAATGTTGTATTATCATTGATACATAAATACAGATGGTTTTAATGGAAATCTGTTTTGGGAACATACGGGATTTGTCAAAGATTTAATGCAGTTATAAACTCCTTATTCGATTTGTATTTTGCATACCCTGAAGAAAATACAAAAATGTGCACAAGGGGCACGTTCGCCCTTTTGAGGATGGGGCATGTTCGCCCCATATCTTCCCCGGGCGGACTTACCCCAAACTGGAGGGCGGACCTGCCCCATCAGCGTATTATGCAAAATATTTATAATTATACCATTAAACAAGGTAAAACTACTGAAAAGCATGTTTGTTAAAGTTATGTGGTATCAGTATTACTCATACCACCGTCTATGTCCTAATCCATAATCTCCCCAAAGTTGTAAACATGATACATTTAAGCTCACTTTGGACCCCTACATTTTACCCTGACCCGACCCCTGCAACAAATTTAGTGACTCCCAGAAGAGAATGAATGCCCTGTATACTCTTGCTAAATGTTTGCATTAAATATGTTATTGTTATGCAATGTTTAAACCGTTTTTGTGATTAGGGCGAACTTACCCCACCATATGGGTGAACCTGCCCCAATATGGGGCAAGTTCGCCACTTTGCAAAACTTTTTTATTTGCTCTATCCTGTTGCTATTGTAAGGCCTATAGTTCTGGGATTGTGGTCGTATATAGCTAAGACATGGGGCTTTCACATGGGCTAATCAGGTCATCCCTAACCTTAAAATTGACATCGCTAGGCTGGTCAGAAAAATATAGGGCGAACACTCCCCGCTCTCCCCTACCTATTGTCCATAATCTCATCAAGCTATATTTATTAGCAGAACAATATCTACTGCAACATTATCATAATGAATTAAACTGTCACCATCACCATGTCATGCACAGGCCTACCATAACATTATTGTTGCGAGATAAACATAAACACAAAATGCCTATAAATCTTGAATCTGAAATTTCATCTGATATTCCTGATTAAACTATGCTCAATAGAATCGTCTCTGGAGTCTAAAAACTTTTAAAATATTAACATGCCGGTAGAAATAAGCACGAAAGAAATACAGAACAGCAGCAAAAATGAACTGTACACTGTATAGGCCTGTATAGGCCTAAATTAATTGCCTCCGTAGCTGAAAACTGCAAACTCACGCAGATCACGCTCTCCAGTCAGTTCACGCTTAATTGTGCGCAAACACTTGTGCTCCCAAAAACTAATCAGTGCTAATCGTTTTAATAATAAGCATCTAGAATCTGGAAATTAATCCATACAGTTATCTAATCTCTAATCCAACCCAAGGTCAGGTTATTACTACATCAGGTTACTTCTTCCTGTAATCCGAAACTCCATTAATTTTCTAGTCTATGCCATACTGATCTTAAATTCTTCCGTCTCTATCTCAAATTTCTGACCAGGTACCGTAGGCCTACCTTTAAGACTATTATGGACCACCGTAGGCCTACCTTTAGGCCTATCTGAGAATCTCTACGTTGACTTAAACCACAGTACAGATACTATTCATCATACTATATTCTCAATTAAACACTTGCACCATCTGCATTGAATTGATCGATCCGGAGGATTATAATCATCTTCCTTCCCCAAAAAGTACCTGTCATAAACCAAATAAAACAAAAATGCCCGAGTCTGCAGGACCAACAAGTGTGCCTCCGCACGAGTCGACCGAAAAAACAACAAACAAAACAAAAAGTTACGATAATGCTAAACCATGTCCCTGTTTAAAGAAAATTCTTGTAAAAACTAAAAATACTACTGTGTAACCAGGTAGTAATTATGTTGAGCTTATTCTGTATATCTTTGCTGAAACACTTGACAATAAATATAATATTGAGAGAATATACTATAGTAAAACTTCTCCATCCTCATTAACTGCCTCAGCGTGCTCAAGCAGTACTCGATCGATATGCACTAATTTGTAACACACTGTGTATTTATGCATGATCACCATTTCTGCAAGACATGATTATATCCTTATACAATAGCCTTCATACGATACCTGACCATGATGGCATATACATCATGCCTGCACATTGTCATGATTAATGATCTAATTTCATCTAAAGCTTTGTTCAGATATAGAGGTTCCAATGAATTGGAAAGCTCCCTAGATATCGATTCGAGACTCAATCTCCTAACTTAATCACATTGTTAGCAACAATAATCTATAAGCTGTTATCCATTATCTCGGTCACTGCACATAACCTTATTTAAGATTCTTGTTGTAGGCCTTTGTAGGCCTACCATCCGTAATTCGTTCTATATCGAATTGTAATGGTCTCTATTAAAAATTAGACAAACGACCTTAAATATTACTTAGTTGGTATATCCCAATGTCAAAAGCCGAATGGATATATAATAGCATGATATGCAGAGGTAAATAACCTTTATAACAACTTAAGAAATGAGCTTACAATTTGCGTAGCCTATATATAGGCCTATACATTTCATAACCAATGTAGCATGCCTGGACATAGGCCTCGGCCTAGATAAAGAAAATATTAATCGAAATAGGCCAACGCCTACAGCAATATCTTGGACCAATAGAAATATCATTCCACGATTATTCCATATACCATTTCAGTATTAAAATAACCCAAATTTGCTTCATCATCCTGTTATGTTTCTGATTTTGAACTGAACTGGCCTTAGCGTAGGCCAATATAAATTTTGACCAAGGCAGCTGCGCAATGATCATCCGTATGACAATATATTACCACGGGCCTTTATTATCGCCCATTCTTCACTACATTCAGACACCGCTATTTATGTAAAAAGTATACCCAACGGTTTACAAGAACTGCTGTTCTAACTGTGTGTAAAAACGGTATCTATAATTACCACATCCTGTATGATGTAAATCACGATGCATAACTAAACCAGCAACTCTCATAAAAGAAAATTTATTACGTCCACCACTTAACACATCATTGAATCGATAATGCGCGCGTAATTTGTGTACCCTGCACATGCATGTGATTTATTATATAAATCGAATAATCTTCTCACTATATACACATGGGTTTCACCTTAACATGTTGGAACATCAATAAGAAAAAACAACATGATCGAAACACCTCCAACAAGAACAATTCCTATCATACTCTAAATCTGAATAGGCCTACATCTCACGCATGCAGCCAGTTTGACGATATCTATCAATCTTGAGCAGTTTTCTCAGCGAATTGCTCGCATAATTAATAGGCATACCTTTTTTCCATCATCTTTGACCATGTTTACGAATTGAGTTGAATCATCTGATTTCATACTGCCGTAGGCTTACTTAAATTCCCGGTGAAATCAGTTATCTATAGCGCTGTCCGGAATCTGAATCCTAATTTCATGCAGAAAACCAAACATCAGTGGCATTCAGTATCATGTGCATCATGTATTGAGCGCAGCTGTAAAGTTGCACGCCCGTGTCTTTGGCTATCAAACTTAGTCAGTGATCGAATCATCCCATGGATGTATTCGCCCAATACACTCCTTGCTCACTAGAGCATATCCTGCACATTATTATGCAAATACGCTAGCTTTAGCTACTATTGAAAATATATTTAATTATTTGGAATTCAAGAGAGGGGAAAGAAGAGATTGAGAGCCAGAAATTATTTGGAATTTAAGAGAGGGGGAAGGGGAGATTGAGAGAAATGATGGAAAGGGGAGTGGTGGAGGGATGTAATAGATAAACTTGGAAGGTAAGGGGGAGAAACAAATGGGGGAGGGGGGGTAAGAAAAAGGAGTAAGGTAGAGAGGGGGGGTTTTAAAGTTACCCAGCAAAAGTCGCAATTTTATTTTAATAAACCTGAATACAATAAAGAGCAATTATTTGGAATATAAGAGGGAGAGGGGAAGGAGAGATTAAGAAGGCGATTAGTACAAAACAGTAATTATTTGGAATTTAAGAGAGGGAGGGAGAGATCATGAGAAACGGAGGGGTGGGGTGGGGGAAGTAATAGAGGAACTTGGGAGAGGGAGACAAATGGCGGGAGGGTAAGAGAAAGAAGGAGTAAGGGAGAAAGAGGGGATCTTTAAATTACCCAGGTAAAAGTCGCATTTTTATTCTAATAAACCTTATAAATACAATAAAGACTTATAGAGAGGAGAGAGGGGGAAGGAGAGATTAAGGTGGCGATTAGTACAAAACACAGTATTTATTTGGAATTTAAGAGAGGAGGGAGGGATCATGAGAAACGAAGGGGTGGGGTAGGGGAAGTAATAGAGGAACATGGGAGGGGAGACAAATGGAGGGAGGGTGAGAGAAAGAAGGACTAAGGGAGTGAGAGAGGGGATCTTTAAATTACCCAGGAAAAGTCGCATTTTTATGTTAACAAACCTTATCAATACAATCAAGAGTAATTATTTGGAATTTAAGAGAGAGAGGGGGAAGCAGAGATTAAGGTGGCGATTGTTACAAAAAAAGTAATTATTTGGAATTGAAGAGAGGGAGGAGAAACGGAGGGTGGGTGGGGAAGTAATAAAGGAACTTGGGAGGGGGAGATAAATGGCGGGATGGTGAGAGAAAGAAGGAGTAAGGTAGATGGGGTCTTTAAAGTTACTCAGCAAAAGTCGCATTTTTATTTTAATAATACAATAAAGATTATTTGGGGAAGAAGAGATTAAGATGGCGATTGGTACTAAACAGAGTAATAATAGTATTTGGAGTATTGAGAGGGGAGATTATGAAAAACGGAGGGGTGGGGTAGGGGAATAATAGAGGAACTTGGGAGGTAAGGGGAGGGACAGCTGGCGGGAGGGTGAGAGAAAAGGAGTAAGGTAGAGGGGTGGGGTTGGGGTCTTTAAAGTTACCCAGCAAAAGTCGTATTATTTTAATAAACCTTAGTACAATAAAGAGTAATGATTTGAAATTTAAGAGAGAGGGAGGGGGAGAGGAGAGATTAAGGTGCCGATTGGTACAAAACAGAGTAATTATTTGAAATTTAAGAGAGGGAGGGGGAGATCATGAGAAACGGAGGGTTGAGCTGGGGGAAGGAGAGGGGGGGGGAAAGAATGGGGATTAAGGTGGTGATACAGGAATGATTATTACGACATTCTAAACATGAAAAAAATTATGACCCCAAAGGTCTAGGGGTCAAATGTTAAGTTTAAGATTAAAGGTCAAAGTTTAGCGGTTAAAGGTCAAACTTTAAGACTGGCATTTCCGGCCCCGGCTAGGTCCAGATCTGTAGCCAGATCTAGTTCTTCTTCTTACCTAGCCGGGACACCGGCTAGGTCTTGAAATGCTACCGGATCTTTCTTTACCTAGCCGGGACACCGGCTAGGTCTTGTGATGCTATCGGATCTTTCTTCTTTCTGGCAACACGTGCGTGACTTGCCACGTTTCGCCCTAGCTCTGTTATGCTTTGACAGTTTTTGACTATACTTGGTCACAAACACCACTGACCATGTCCCCACATGTGACATGACATTGAACTCCATTTGACCTTTGACCTGCTCACAATGGCAAAAATGTGATTTTTACTCTAAAATGCTTCTTCTTCCACAAATAACATGTGATGGTGACATGCTTAGGTCATGTGACTTGACTTTGGTCGGTGTCTATAATTTATTCACAGAATTTGGGTCAAAGGTCATTAAGGGGGTCATTTCTGGTCTGAGAGCTAAAAATATTCAAAAATCACTGTTTTTACAAATTACATAGCAGAGTGCTGTCATTAGCACACATGCATTGCTACTAACCAGGGTCTTTGGGGTGTCTACAGTTTTGGGGTCAAAGGTCATTAAGGGGTCGCTTCCGGTCAAAACCCAAAATCATCAAATATGTTCATTTTTTTATCTCAAAACGTAACCAGACCAGAGTGACATAAACTTCATATATGCATTAGTGTTACCCGATGTATGCACAGTATTTTTATTTTTTTGGTCAAAGGTCATTTAGACGTCATTTCCGGTTTTAAGCTAAATAACTTCAAGAATTTTTATCTCCATAACTAAACATAGTAGATTTTTTAATTTAAACTGTAACAATGCATTTTCTCGGTGTAAATGAGGTTTTTTAATATTGGGGTTAAAGGTCATTAAGGAGGTCAAAACGTCAAATTTGCAAAAATGTTTAAAATTACGGAAAAGTAGCTGTATCTCAGCCTATGGAAGACGGATAAAGCCCCTACATGCTACAGTGATGCACCATTAATGGTGTGAGATGTCCATAATAGCCGGTCAAAGGTCAAACTTTAAGTTAAGACTGGCATTTTCGGCCCCGGCTAGGTCCAGATCTGTAACCAGATCTAGTTACCTAGCCGGGACACCGGCTAGGTCTTGTGATGCTATCGGATCTTTACCTAGCCGGGACACCGGCTAGGTCTTGTGATGCTATCGGATCTTTCTTGGTCTTCTTTCTTCTGGCAACAAATTTCAAAATGCTTCTTCTCCTACATGTTACATCCTACAATGACGTCACTTGCACATATGCATCGGCTATATCCAGTGTCTATAAGATGTTCACAAATTTGGGGTCAAAGGTCATTAAGGGGTCATTTCCGGTATAAAACCAAATATCTTCAAAATGCTTCTTCTGCCACAAATTACATAGTACGATGATGTCACTTACACATATGCATCGGCTATATCCAGTGCCTATAAATTATTCACAGAATTTGGGTCAAAGGTCATTAAGGGGTCATTTCCGGTCTGAAAGCTAAAAATATTTAAAAATCACTGTTTTTACAAATTACATAGCAGAGTGTTGTCATTAGCACACATGCATTGCTACCAACCAGGCTCTTTGGGGTGTCTATAGTTTTGGGGTCAAAGGTCATTAAGGGGTCGCTTCCGGTCAAAAACCAAAAATCGTCAAATATGTTCATTTTTTTTTATCTCAAAACGTAACCAGACCAGAGTGACATAAACTTCATATATGCATTAGTGTTACCCGATGTATGCACAGTATTTTTATTTTTTTGGTCAAAGGTCATTTAGACGTCATTTCCGGTTTTAAGCTAAATAACTTCAAGAATTTTTATCTCCATAAATAAGCATAGTAGATTTTTTTAATTTAAACTGTAACAATGCATTTTCGCGGTGTATATAAGGTTTTTTTTATATTGGGGTCAAAGGTCATTAAGGAGGTCAAAACGTCAATTTTGCCAAAAAATGTTTAAAATTACGGAAAAGTAGCTGTATCTCAGCCTATGAAAGACGGATAAAGCCCCTACATGCTACAGTGATGCACCACTAATGGTGTGAGATGTCCATAAACTTTAAGACTGGCATTTCCGGCTCCGGCTAGGTCAAGATCTGTAACCAGATCTAGGTCGGTCTTTCATCATCTTCTTCTTGTGGCAACAAATTTCAAAATGCTTCTTCTCCTACATGTTACATCCTACAATGACGTCACTTGCACATATGCATCGGCTATATCCAGTGTCTATAGGATATTCACAAATTTGGGGTCAAAGGTCATTAAGGGGTCATTTCCGGTATAAAACCAAATATCTTCAAAATGCTTCTTCTCCTACATGTTACATCCTACAATGACGTCACTTGCACATATGCATCGGCTATATCCAGTGCCTATAAATTATTCACAGAATTTGGGTCAAAGGTCATTAAGGGGTCATTTCCGGTCTGAAAGCTAAAAATATTCAAAAAATCACTGTCTTTACAAATTACATAGCAGAGTGTTGTCATTAGCACACATGCATTGCTACCAACCAAGGTCTTTGGGGTGTCTACAGTTTCGGGGTCAAAGGTCATTAAGGGGTGGCTTCCGGAAAAAAAAACAAAAATCATCAAATATGTTCATTTTTTATATCTCAAAACGTAACCAGACCAGAGTGACATAAATTTCATATATGCATTAGTGTTACCCGATGTATGCACGGTATTTTTATTTTTTGGTCAAAGGTCATTTAGACGTCATTTCCGGTTTTAAGCTAAGTAACTTCAAGAATTTTTATCTCCATAACTAAGCATAGTAGATTTTTTTTTTTTATACTGTAACAATGCATTTTCTCGGTGTATATGAGGGTTTTTTTATATTAGGGTCAAAGGTCATTAAGGAGGTCAAAACGTCAAATTTGCAAAAAAATGTTTAAAATTACGGAAAAGTAGTTGTATCTCAGCCTATTAAAGACGGATTAAGCCCCTACATGCTACAGCGATGCACCATTAATGGTGTGAGATGTCCATAATATCCGGTCAAAGGTCAAACTTTAAGTTAAGACTGACATTTCCGGCCCGGCTAGGTCCAGATCTGTAACCAGATCTAGTTACCTAGCCGGGACACCGGCTAGGTCTTGTGATGCTATCGGATCTTTCTTCTTCTGGCAACACGTGCGTGACTTGCCACGTTTCGCCCTAGTTCTGTTATGCTTTGACCGATTTTGACCATACTTAGTCACAAACACCACTGACCATGTCCCCACATGTGATATGACATTGAACTCCATTTGACCTTTGACCTGCTCACAATGGCAAAAATGTGATTTTACTCTAAAATGCTTCTTCTTCCACAAATAACATGTGATGGTGACATGCTTAGGTCATGTGACTTGACTTTGGTCGGTGTCTATAGGGTGTTCACAGATAAGGGGTCAAAGGCCATTAAGGGGGTCATTTCCGGTCTGAAAGCTAAAAATCTTCAAAAAATCACTGTTTTTACAAATTACATAGCAGAGTGTTGTCATTAGCACACATGCATTGCTACTAACCAGGGTCTTTGGGTGTCTACAGTTTCGGGATCAAAGGTCATTAAGGGTCGCTTCCGGTCAAAACCAAAAATCATCAAATATGTTCATTTTTTTTTTAATCTCAAAACATAACCAGACCAGAGTGACATAAACTTCACATATGCATTAGTGTTACCCGATGTATGCACGGTATTTTTTATTTTTTGGTCAAAGGTCATTTAGACGTCATTTCCGGTTTTAAGCTAAATAACTTTAAAATTTTTATCTCCATAACTAAGCATAGTAAATTTTTTAATTTAAACTGTAACAATGCATTTTCTCGGTGTATATGAGGTTTTTTTTATATTTGGGTCAAAGGTCATTAAGGAGGTCAAAACGTCAAATTTGCAAAAAATGTTTAAAATTACGGAAAAGTAGCTGTATCTCAGCCTATGGAAGACGGATAAACAGTGATGCACCATTAACGGTGTGAGATGTCCATAATAACCAATCAAAGGTCAAACTTTAAGTTAAGACTGGCATTTCCGGCCCGGCTAGGTCCAGATCTGTAACCAGATCTAGTTCTTCTTCTTCTTCTGGCAACAAATTTCAAAATGCTTCTTCTCTTACATGTTACATGCTACAATGACGTCACTTGCACATATGCATTGTCTATATCCAGTGTCTATAGGGTGTTCACAGATTTGGGGTCAAAGGTCAGTTAGGGTCATTTCCGGTATAATACCAAATATCTTCAAAATGCTTCTTCTTCCACAAATTACATGTGATGGTGACATGCTTAGGTCATGTGACTTGACTTTGGTCGGTGTCTATAGGGTGTTCACAGATAAGGGGTCAAAGGTCATTAAGGGGGTCATTTCCGGTCAGAATGCTAAAAATATTCAAAAAATCACTGTTTTTACAAATTACATAGCAGAGTGTTGTCATTAGCACACATGCATTGCTACTAATAAGGGTCTTTGGGGTGTCTACAGTTTCGGGGTCAAAGGTCATTAAGGGTCGCTTCCGGTCAAAAACCAAAAATCATCAAATATGTTCATTTTTTAAATCTCAAAACGTAACCAGACCAGAGTGACATAAACTTCATATATGCATTAGTGTTACCCGATGCATGCACGGTATTTTTATTGTTTTGGTCAAAGGTCATTTAGACGTCATTTCCGGTTTTAAGCTAAATATCTTCAAGAATTTTTATCTCCAGAACTAAGCATAGTAGATTTTTTTTATTTAAACTGTAACAATGCATTTTCGTGGTGTATATGAGGGGTTTTTTTATATTGGGGTCAAAGGTCATTAAAGAGGTCAAAACGTCAAATTTGCAAAAAAAATGTTTAAAATTACGGAAAAGTAGCTGTATCTCAGCCTATGGAAGACGGATAAAGCCCCTACATGCTACAGTGATGCACCATTAATGGTGTGAGATGTCCATAAACTTTAAGACTGGCATTTCCGGCTCCGGCTAGGTCCAGATCTGTAACCAGATCTAGTTCTTCTTCTTCTTCTGGCAACCGCAATCAACTGCATGTAGCTCCGCAAGGGATTGACAGATTTCAACCAAACTTGACCCAAAAGACCACTGGGCTAGGCCAAACCTTCCATTTGACTTTGATCTTGCTGTGACCTTTGACCTAGCTATAATGGTCAAAATGTGATTTCACAAAAATGCTACTCCTTCCACAAATTTCATGCGATGAGGACACTGGTTATAGCATGTGACTTGACTTTAGTCGGTGTCTATAGGGTGTGCTCAGATAAGGGGTCAAAGGTCATTAAGGGGTCATTTCCGGTCAAAGTCTAAAAATATTCAAAAAATCACTGTCTTTACAAATTACATAGCAGAGAGTCGCCATTAGCACACATGCATTGCTACTAGCCAGGGTCTTTAGGATGCCTACAGTTTTGGGGTCAAAGGTCATTAAGGGGTTACTTCCGGTCAAAAACCAAAATTTTCAAAAATTTTCAAAAAAATTTTGTCTCAAAATGTAGACAGACCAGAGTAATATAACCATCATACATGAATCAGTGTTACCTGATGTATGTATGGTATTTTTATTTTTGGGGTCAAAGGTCATTAAGGGGTCACTTCCTGTTTTTAGCTAAATAACTTTAAGAATTTTTATCTCGACAACTAAACATAGTAGAATTTTTTAATTAAAATTAAAAAAATGCATTTTGTCGGTGTACATAAGGTTTTTTTTTCCATTGAGGTCAAAGGTCATTAAAGGGGGTCAAAAGGTCAATCAAAAATTTTCAAAAATCAAAATCCATGTATAAGTTCCGATTAAGCTGAAATTCACCAGGAATATTTCTTATGACATCCTAAGCACAATGCAAGAGCAGTTGACCCCATCCGTAACCCAGGGGTCAAGTTATAGGGGTCAAATTGCGGCTTGTATTCAGCGTCTGTTGAATCTAGTTTATTTTGTCTTTTTTTTTTTTTTTTGATGCTGAATGCAGGGTGCCAGTGTCCCATAAAAAGCGGGTTTCAACGAACGTTATGATACTTTCAAATGCGTTTCAACCATCATTCAGTTTTACGTAAAATCCTCCCAGAGTTCATTTGATCAAAAGGTTTAAAAATATGAGCTCGAATGGTTGCGGGACGCTTAATTTCTTTCTGCAACCATAATGGGCCGCAATATATCACTAACCGCATAGTCCGAGGCAAGGTTCATTATTGTCAGGGTTAGGGTCTTAGGGTTAGGGTCTTAGGGTTAGGGTTAGGGGTTAGGGTTAGGGTTAGGGTTAGGGTTAGGGTTAGGGTTAGGGTTAGGGTTAGGGTTAGGGTTAGGGTTAGGGTTAGGGTTAGGGTTAGGGTTAGGGTTTAGGGTTTAGGGTTAGGGTTAGGGTTAGGGTTAGGGTTAGTGTTAGGGTAAGGGTAAGGGTTAGGGTTAGGGTTAGGGTTAGGGATTAGGGTTAGGGTTAGGATTATATTCGTATTTATTAGTACTAATATACTAGTAATAGTATATTGTGTGTATGCACTTTATTCCGTAATCAATAAGTATCATAAACAAACACCTTTCTGACACAACGAATCATAGCACAGTCGTGTAGGCATTAGACTATGGATACATAGATTGTGGGTTCGAACCCCAGGTAAACCGTTGTAGATTTTTAATTCTTTCGATTTCTTTTTATTTTATTAAGTAAGAGGAAATAATAATGGTAATTAACTCGTGTTATATCTAGCATCATAGGCCTATAATTACATGTATGTACTATGTGTTATCGCATTGCGGCCCATTATGGTTGCAGAAAGAAATAACGCTTGCCGGATCAGTTTTGCAATTTTCTGCGTGTATAGATCTGTGCGTAATATGTACTTAAAATGTATGTAGCTGGATTGAAAAGCCGACAATCATAATGACAATTTGGACCTTTTGTATTGAAGATATACATAAAGTTTCCCAAAAAACTTTTTTTATCTTCATCAAGGGTTAAAATTTTCATATCATGGTCGGCATTTCCGCCCAGCTGCATACACTTTTAGTACATATCATTTTATTTATAAAGTTTGCTCTCAGGTCCCACAAACAATACTGCGCAAAGGTGGGTGATCGAGCCCTTAAATTGATGTGAAAACAGCAACACAAATCAATAATATATATACTGCGTAGTGAGAAGATATTGATAAGTTGTGAATCCGAGTATGAATCACCTACAAATCTCCTTCAGCTTCCTCGGGTGGTATTTCATTCATAGTTTCTGATGATGCGTTCACTGAGCCGGTTCAAGTACTTGATCTAGATATTTTGTAATTGAATGTGCTTGGAAGCTTACGTTAGACATGATGTAAGCTGCCTTTTAGATTTACAACACATTTGAACAACATTTCCGTAAATCATGCCAACAGTCATCCTTCTTAATGTGGATTTACTAATCTAGTCATAAATTTGTAAAAGGTCCACTCCAAACAATAACCTGGAGTTTTATTCGCGAATGAAAAATATCACGTAACCTGCAAAATCTTGTGTGGACGTGAGTGGAATGAAAAAAATCCAGGGATTGATATTTTTGTGTTGAAATCAATTGAAACTTTCGTGACAGTTATTACAAATGAAACGCTATGAGCCATGGATGGAATTACAACGAATTACAACAACTTTACGAAAAGGCCCAAATGTTCAAGTCTTTGTAAATCAAAGACTTGAAACACCCTACTGGCTCGCTTAAAATCTCTGATTTAGTTTCATTTACGTATTTTGTAAACAAATTATCGGTGTGTGTGCTACCCCAATGCGAACGTATGAATGCCTGATATCTTTTAAAGCCAAATTATAACATTTTCAAACAAAATAAATGAGCATTTCTTTGCCATAAAATGTTAGCTTTTACTGTCAGATATATCCCCTTTTATTTTTGAGCCGAACAACTACGGCAAAACAAAGAAAATTGGAATTTACTACCAGCGCACATGTCGCCAATACGTACCACTCCTTCGGTCGTGTTGTGGTACGACCCTTTGTTGTGTATATCACCGTCTCGCACGCCGTGTACGTACTGTGTGTTATGAACATCGTGTATGCGTTCGACTAATAATTCCATCGTAATAATAAAGCGCCGAATCCGGCGTTTTATTCAAAATCTCGGATTTAGACAAAACTACAGTACCTAGAGTCTAGATTTTTGCAGGGTATATTGGTTTAATAAAGTACAATTTAATCGTGTAAGAAAAAGGAATTTTAAAAATTCAGTGAGGGCGTCTTCCTCAGCAAATGTTATAATATGGCTTCAAATAACACATCATTACACTAGCAATACATCGTTTTGTAGAACGTAAACAAATAATATGTTGGACAACTGAATCAAAACGAAAAGCCTCGATTTTTCTTTGTCTGCGACTTACTATTTGAAGACCTGAGCCCAAGAAGACCGTAAGTCCACTTGGCCCCTCAACATGTATACACTAAAGTTGCGTATAGTTTGGTAATGTTTTATACATGTTCAGGGGCCAAAACAAATCTTTCACAACCTTTCATGATGTTTTCACACTGGACCATGTATTAAATATGTACAAACCCTAAGAAACTATACGTAACTTTAGTATATACATGTTGAGGGGCCGAGTTGATTTACGGTCTTCTTGCGTTCAGGTCTTCCTTTGGTAATCAAACACGTGAACCAACCCACTGTCTCTAATATTTTAAAACTTTGTTTGTGGTTCTACCTGGATACAACACTATGCAAAGAGTTGCAAGTTATATAGCCTTACGTTGGCGATCATCATTGATTCGGTGACATAATAGGATTGCTGACATCGTAATTGCAACGTAAATAACATCATCACTTTGAGACGCTACTGTAATGAACGCTATTTTAATGGATCCCTTAGGTAGGTTTTGTGATCAAATGATAAATGGTATACCGTAGTAAGCAACTCCACATTTTGTCGGCAGGGAAAACCCAGATTTTTGAAGCTGGACGAATCATTTTCTGCCCTCACCTCCCTCGCCCCAATTTCACAGCAAATACGACTGTATTGGCCATAATGTGAAATGTTGCACACATTAGAGTAACAATGCTTCTTGCACGTACATAAAGAGCAAAAATATAAAGCAGTACCAATTACTGACCAGCAGGGACATTTTGGGGAGGATCTAAAAGATTTAAAAAATATATACAGCAAGGAAAGTTAAGATTTGTCGCAAACTGTTTATGTTTTACTAGTTTTTAGTTTACTGAAATAAAGAGGATCACAACCTTGCTGAAGAAATTTGAGCCTTTTATCATGTTTCGTTTGTCCGTAGCACCCTTTTGAATGTCTCCTACATTAAATCCCTACCCTCATGCGTAGGGGTCAATGAACTTTATTAATGAAGCAACAAGTAATTAGTAATTTTTAATTTTCTAATTAACAAATACTGAGGCAATGATCGATAATGTTTATTGAGACAATAGTGTATAAAAATCACCCTTGACGTATAAGGATTAACGAGTTACAGTAATTAGTACAAACTAAAAGTATAACTTTTTGTTTCAGAAATTGAAAGGCCAATGTCCAAGGAATAAAATAATATCATATTATACAGTCTAATGTAAAATAAACAAACTGCATGCATGTAAACATGTTTTCATGAACGAGAATGCAACAAATCCACCATTTTTTGGTACCCAGTATAAAAAACATTTTGGGATTCCCCCAATTACTGTAAACAAAGTCAGATCTATGTTTGGAACTTGGAAATCCCCAGTTCAGTGTATTGCACCATTAGGAAAAACCCCAGGAAGTGATGTAATGTGAAAGGTTAATGTGTATAATTAATCTTGGGAAATCCCAAAATTAACCTTGGGAAATCCCAAGATTGCATCATCTGTTGTGAAGATGTGAATGAAGTAATGGTTTATTAATAGATGGGTTTTTGTATGAGTACTGGTATAAAATGTGAGAGCTTGAAATGGCACCTTACAAAATGTCATGAGGGATTGTAAACTCTATATGATTGTGTTGGTCGTCTTCGTGCTTCAAAAAAGAAGTACATTTTAACAGGGTGTCCAATGAGAAAGCAAAGTCCAATTTACAAGATGTATTTTCAGAATAATCCAAAAAGTTGTTGAACAGCAAGGATGATATATAAACTGACGAATTTTGATGATTTTTATGATCGTCCGGATGAGCAAATCACTGAATGAGCTTTTAAGTTATTGAACATGTTAATAATAATCTACGAACTAGTGTACGCTGTTGTACTTTCTGCTTTAGATGGTGCGACTAGATTGACTTTAGGTTTCAAATGTCCATTCCCGTAAAATTAAAATTATACTAATAACACTTTAACACTTCCTGAAATCAAAGTGCAAGGCCGTACAAGTAATATCGTGTAGCCTACATTGGACCATTATATCAGTAATTAGGTTATTGTATAACGTACAAATTAAGTTGTCTTCTGGGTGACTTCTGATCGTCTCAAAAGGATTCAGGCTTATAATGACCTTTCCAACAGGCAGCTAATTTACCTACCTATTTCGGTGGTTGATTACAAATTGACAGAATTTCCTAGAAATGCTCTGGACCGATCGCTCCATTAGGATTTACGTTATCATATTTATGCCGGTTCTTTTATAGTACATCACGTCATCACACGTCTGTATCAAATCGGTACAATTTTTCGCCTCTCCCACAATTAGTTCTTCGGGGCGAAAGTCACGTCGTTAAGGAATGGGCTGTTACAGAAAATAGATGCACACCCCCTATAGAGGAGTTCAGATTTCCGGACTTTTTGTCCCGGTGATTTCAAGTATCAAAAGGAGAAAAAACCAGCAGAAAAGTAGTTCAAATCAAGATATCTTCAAATTGAGAGCTCAATTTAGACGATTCCGTGATTTTTCATTCATTTAATTGCGCTCACGCGCGGTCCGACTGTATGAGTTGATATAAAATATATCCAGTGCTAATTTCAACATGAAAATAGTGAGTTCTGTCTTTTTTTTTAATGCTAAATGCAGGGTGCCAGTGTCCCATAAAAAGCGGGTTTCAACGAACGTTGTGATACTTTCAAATGTGTTTTCAACCATCATTCAGTTTTATGTAAAATCCTCCCAGAGTTCATTTGATCAAAAGGTTTAAAAATATGAGCTCGAATGGTTGCGGGACCAGTTTGGCAATTTCCTGCGTGTATAGATTCTGTGCGTAATATGTACTTAAATTGTATGTAGCTGGATTGAAAAGCCGACAATCATAATGACAATTTGGACCTTTTGTATTGAAGATATACATAAAGTTTCCCAAAAAACTTTTTTTATTTTTATCAAGGGTTAAAATTTCCATATCATGGTCGGCATTTCCGCCCAGCTGCATACACTTTTAGTACATATCATTAGATTTATAAAGTTTGCTCACAGGTCCCACAAACAATACTGCGCAAAGGTGGGTGATCGAGCTCTTAAATTGATGTGAAAACAGCAACACAAATCAATAATATATATACTGCGTAGTGAGAAGATATTTATAAGTTGTGAATCCGAGTATGAATCACCTACGAATCTCCTTCAGCTTCCTCGGGTGGTATTTCATTCATAGTTTCTGATGATGCGTTCACTGAGCCGGTTCAAGTGCTTGATCTAGATATTTTGCAATTGAATGTGCTTGGTAGCTTACTTTAGACATGATGTAAGCTGCCTTTTAGATTTACAACACATTTGAACAACATTTCCGTAAATCATGCCAACAGTCATCCTTCTTAATGTGGATTTACTAATCTAGTCATAAATTTGTAAAAGGTCCACTCCAAACAATAACCTGGAGTTTTATTCGCGAATGAAAAATATCACGTAACCTGCAAAATCTTGTGTGGACGTGAGTGGAATGAAAAAATCCAGGGATTGATATTTTGTGTTGAAATCAATTGAAACTTTCGTGACAGTTATTACAAATGAAACGCTATGAGCCATGGATGGAATTACAACGAATTACAACAACTTTACGAAAAGGCCCAAATTTTCAAGTCTTTGTAAATCAAAGACTTGAAACACCCTACTGGCTCGCTTAAAATCTCTGATTTAGTTTCATTTACGTATTTTGTAAACAAATTATCGGTGTGTGTGCTACCCCAATGCGAACGTATGAATGCCTGATAAATAACACAACATTACACTAGCAACACATCGTTTTGTAGAGCGTAAACAAATAATATGTTGGACAACTGAATCAAAACGAAAAGCCTCGATTTTTCTTTGTCTGCGACTTACTATTTGAAGACCTGAGCGCAAGAAGACCGTAAGTCCACTTGGCCCCTCAACATGTATACACTAAAGTTGCGTATAGTTTGGTAATGTTTTATACATGTTCAGGGGCCAAAACAAAACTTTCAGGGGCCAAGTAGACTTACGGTCTTCCAACCCACTGTCTCTAATATTTTAAAACTTTGTTTGTGGTTCTACCTGGATACAACACTATGCAAAGAGTTGCAAGTTATATAGCCTTACGTTGGCGATCATCATTGATTCGGTGACATAATAGGATTGCTGACATCGTAATTGCAACGTAAATAACATCATCACTTTGAGACGCTACTGTAATGAACGCTGTTTTAATGGATCCCTTAGGTAGGTTTTGTGATCAAATGATAAATGGTATACCGTAGTAAGCAACTCCACATTTTGTCGGCAGGGAAAACCCAGATTTTTGAAGCTGGACTAATCATTTTCTGCCCTCACTTCCCTCGCCCCAATTTCACAGCAAATACGACTGTATTGGCCATAATGTGAAATGTTGCACAAATTAGAGTAACTTACAATGCTTCTTGCACGTACATAAAGAGCAAAAAAATAAAGCAGTGCCAATTACTGACCAGCAGGGAAATTTTGGGGAGGATCTAAAAGATTTAAAAAAGATTTATACAGCAAGGAAAGTTAATGTTACAAACTGTTTAATATGTACAAAACATCATAAATGTAGATTAAAAATGTTTTTGTACACTTTTAGAATGTTTTAGATCGATCCTGTTAAAGTGCCCCTGTTGGCCAATTGGTACTGTTTTAGTGGTTGTTTTGTTTTTTAAACCTACATCCTACATTAACGTTGTTGTACATCTGTCTTAGTATTTGCCACATTACTTTTGTAACTTATCTTTGTAATAATATAAATGATATACTGTGCTGTATTACTTATTGGTATATATTTGGCGAAATAAAACTGAACATATTAAACAGTTGACATGTATGTATAAATGTTAAGTGGCGTGGACATTTAAAAAATGTGACGTGTCATGTCAAAAGGAGACACTTTTGGGCAGGATCGTAAATGGAGAAATAGCCAAAAATCTGCCCGATGTGACTCTTTCATAATTTGGGTTTTGCGAATTTGTGATGTTATTAATGTTAAAAAATATTGTCTGATAGTTTCAGACCGGAATATAACTGGCATCTTGTACTTTTTGAGACATGTTTCTAGGTAATTCCTACTCTCAACATTGTCAATGATATTTTTAAAGACCAATATCTCAATTTCTAATTTTATGATACCATAACTTACGAACTCAATATCTTCGCTTAAGAATGTCCGATTTCATTTGGGAAAACGGCGTTGTGGAACAAAATATCTCTATATTTAAGATATGTAAAAACCTCAAAATTGATAACTAGCCCAAAAGTGTCTCCTTTTGACATGACACGTCACAAATGTTTGTGCTCTGTCCACTTATCATCGCAAATGGGCCATTCCGGTTGAAATCCACACACCCACTATGGAATACATGATCTTAAGGCCAAAAAAAAATGTTGTGTTGCCCTCCGCGGCCGGGTCAAAATCGCGAATTAATTTTTTTTTTTTTAAATAATTTTTTTTAACAAATGTTTTTTTATATCATACATGAACCCCCAAGCCTATTCCCGGATCTCTGATGTTCACTAAAAAGATTGTGCCCCAAGCCAGCACTTTAATTGGATAGTAGGACTTACTCATTGCATCCAAACAACATTAGGCCCTTCACAATTGATTTTGAGTTTCCTATTTCCCGCCCGCATTAAAAATTGAGAATTGCAAAATATTTCATTATTTGATTTTTATCTGTCATTTTCACTGTTAAATGACATTTTTGTTACATTAATTTGCTACTTTCTTACTTTGATCATGAATCCTGAACAAACAAATAACACATATTATTATCAATGTATAAAATCAACCATAATTGCAATATGATCTGCAGTGCCAAAATGTACCATGCAAGATGTTGATATTGGGCTGTGACCACTTGTTTCAAAATGAAGAAAATAATAAGTAATAAATAACTAATAATTAAGTTACCTCATGCCTTTTTAAAATCTTTAAATAGTAAACTAAGAATTAATTGTGAAGGGTCTTAATATTAATATTTACTTCAATAAAATATTCAACATTGGGTAGAAAATACAGCCAATATTATGCATATGCATGCCTCTCTTCACTCATGTTACTGTGAAGTAGTAGGTCTCAAATTGTTGAGTTGGTAAAAAAAAAAAAAAAAAAAATCCGGCCGGCTGTACTACCAGATTTTAGGCTTTGGAGGGCAACACAACAATTTTTTGGGGGCATAATCTTCCATAGAGGAACAATCCATTAAACCGAAGGGTCATTGGTTCAAAAGGCGAAAGGGTTCAAGTGAGGGTTTAGGGTATTTTAGGTTAGGATTAGGGTTAGGGATAAGGCAAGAGTTAGGGGTAGGGTTATAGTTACGATTAAGGCTATAAACCCCATCCTAACACTACCCTAAACTTCACCCTAACCCTAACATAAGTTATGGGGTTTTCGGACTAATCACCTTTCGCGCTATTGACCTCGAACCTTCCACACAGGGATTGGGAATTTACCTGAGTGGGTGAACCCCTTTGAAATATTAAATTCTTGTGTGAAAAGAGTAAGGTCATATCTTACCATGTTTTAGGGTAGTGTGGATTTCAAATGAAATAGCCTAATCGCAGATCCTGCTGAATTATACGCATCACACGAGAAGTGTGTTCATTTTTACCTTCTATCTTCAAGTAAATAAGGAGTACATCTACATGGTTATAATTGAAGACATGAGCGCAAGAAGACCGTAAGTCCACTTGGCCCATCAACATGTATACACTCAAGTTGCGTATAGTTTGGTAATGTTTTATACATGTTCAGGGGCCAAAACAAATCTTTCATGATGTTTTCACCCTGGAACATGTATTAAACATTATAAAACCCTAAGAAACTATTAGTGTATACATGCTGAGGGGCCAAGTGGATTTACGGTCTTCTTGCGCTCAGGTCTTCAATTGGTTACAAGATGTTGCTCCAAAGGATTTTACGGATTTAAAATGACTTGGAACAAAAATATGAAAGCAAATGACGTTTCACAATTTATGTGGCCAAATCTGGGCTATATGGCAATGTCTATTTATATTTACTATTTTACGCTACATTTGAGAGAAAATCACATTGATTTTATTTGTTTTGTTATTATTTTGAGATATAAATATATTAATGGGAACAAAATAAGAGATTAAAACAAAACAAATGCGACCGTTTAATCTAAATCTTTGCGATGACGACCTAGATGGAATCAATTACGATTACAGCAGCAGTTAGCTACTCCACAATATCCGGTCATCATGCAGTTATTGTTAACTACAGTATGCACACAACACAGGGCACTCACAATAGGCAATTGAACCCTACTGGTAGCGCTGTGTTGTAGCTATTGGGGACGAACTAGTTAGTATCATATATCAAAAAGTATAAAAGCTATGATTTTAGTACTTTCTCTATGTTTCAATTACTTATTCTTTTGCAAATATCTGAATCTTCAACCCGATACAAGCTTTAATAACAGGGGAACATACATTTTTATTAAAAAGAAATCCTACCATCTATCCAAACTCGCCGTGTTATTCCAATGCACATTTTACTTCACCGGGCAGCCATTTTTGATCGTATTTTGAAGATTGGTGTCATAAAACCGTCATAGGTATTTTTAGTAAATTTAGTACTCTCTGTCAATCAATTATGGCTTATTCTCTACATGTCAATCTTTAAATAATTGGCATAGTCCTTATAATAACGGTCGTCTGCCTTGATGAGTAAATGACAGCAAACAGCTGCAAACCAGTGAAAAATATCCCAAAACTTGGTCAGTGGAGCTCAGCTGGTACATGTCAATAGAGTCATTATCGATTGGATTAGTCGTCCGTAGCGGACAATTCGGTCGCTCAATGGATCAATATTATCAGGTGGTAATAAATTTGCATTGGACAATAGATTACTATATAATGGTTTAGTACTGCATATATCGGTTTAATCTTCAATAAGCGGGGTTATGGCTGGAAAGGTCACGGTGAATTCGCCGTGGACGTAAGTGCACTATATGTGTGGTACGTTTTCACAATCTACTTTCTTTAGAAGAAAGAAAACAAACTTATGATAGAAAATTGTCCAAAAGTGTTCAGGTGTATTTTCCGATTTTACATCATAAGGCATCACACCAAAGTTGGTCCTATAGAACTATCGGTGCCCGGTTAGGTACCGATGACTCTTAACATCACTCCCTGCAGATGTATTAACTGTATCAAGCATAATAATTAACAGTTTCATAGTGCTATTGTTTTTCATTTAAATAAAAAACGAATGCACTGTACAAATGTTAAGAGTACGATAAAAAGTGCCATCGGTATCTATCGGGGACCGATAGCGCTAGAACCAAAAACGAGAGATTTGTTTTGGTGTCCGTTGTCATGCTGATAACTGAAACAATAAGCTCTTTAACAGTCTATAATACCGAATTTATTAATTCGTTTTAAACAATTCATTGATGTTAGCACTGGGTAGTATCCATTACTGCCAGTAGACAGGAAGTCTAGAAAGTTGACCTCAACTCTGTGGGTGGTCTTCCTGTGCTTTTGGATGGGACAGCAGTAACCTTGGCCAATTTTTAGACCAAAATTTTGGATTTTTCAGATTTTTTTATAAGTTTGTGAGAGCATATCAAGACTATCCGTCGATGGATTTTTATTTCCGTCGGTAAATATGTTTTAAATTAAGTTTTTCATAACATGTTAAAAAGGCAGAGACCCATGCTGTATAATAAATTACCTAGGTAAGATGAAAATTATCAAGTAAGTGCCTATTCATTTGTGTGTGTACGGTCATCACCTGTCACTTGGTAGTCTTGTAACATGTCTAATGGCGCTGTCCATGGCCACTCGATGAATTGTTTAATTCGAATTAATCCATTCGATATTATAGACTGTTTAAAGTCTGTCAAGTGGATCTGAATAGAGACGCGATGAGTCTTAGCTATTCCAATTGAAACCATACAGGGAAGACAACACACAGGAGGTTCCTGAATGGGTGATTCCATTTGAAATCTATACCCCCCCCCCCCCCGTGTGGGAGATTAAGGTCATGTCTTTCGCAGGTGGTGTATGGATTTCAACAGGAACAGCCCGATATGTGTGTACACTGCAGCACACCAACATCGCCTGGTTAATAATTACATTGTACAGCAGAGACACTAAAATTCAATACCCGGGATCGACATAGGCGTAGGGGGATGGTCCACACAATCATCCCCCAATGTTGACGCCTGACAATGGGTTTCAGACCAAATTAACCCCATATTTGCCCATTTTAGCCCCAAAAGTGCAAATTTTCGCGCGCATTTATCCTATTCTACTTTTACACCATTATTCATCAGTTTAGCTTCAAAATAGTAAAAAAAATCTTCGCGCGCGATTGTACCATAAACTTATTCTGTCACCAAAAGGTGCTGGATTGACTATACTTGAAGAATTTTTTCCCAACTTCATCCCCCCCCCATTTCAAAAAGAAATCTACGCCACTGGGGATCAATACACGTGAATATACTATGCACGATTTGATATTCGGACGATAAATCTTTGGATACCGGGATAGAAAATGATGAATATTTTTTTTGTTCTAAAGAAGCCATATTTTTTTATTGCACTTGAATGCATGTGTTGAAAGGATATGATACTCGTTAGCTTGCGTATTGAGAAAGTACCGTATGTATTGAGCTCAAAAACTGACAAAAATTTTATATGTGCCGAACTATAGCGCAGCGTAGGTCACTCGTGGAGGGAGTCTAAAAGCAGATGACGTATACCATGCTCACTCACACACACAAAGGTCAGTCACCAGGATATTGTCAATAATCTTAGTCGGATGTCCCTCGGCCATCAATTATGCGTCTCAGAACTATTAAACAGGTCGGAACAAAATGGTCATGCGTGTCTGTGGATTCAACCTGCCATGGCGATTTCTGCCATGAAAATATCGGGGCGATGACACTGTGTGCAGCTGAAGTTGCACAATATGTTCTTCTATATAGTTGTCTGTGAACGGAAATAATACATGCGAAATGAAGGTTGAGTGGCGTGGACATTTAAACATGTAGGCAGCGCAATATTCGTGCCAAATATCGGTTGCTAACTGGGTTATGCGTATCACACGAGAATTGTGTTCATTTTTTCCTTCTATGTAAGCAGTCATCAACATAGTTATAATTGGTTTCAAGATGTTACTCCAAAGGATTTTACGGATTTAAAATGACGTGAAACAGGGAAATCACGTATTAATGTTTCTATTTATATTACTATTTTAAGTAACATTTCAGAGAAAACTACATTGGATTTATGTTGTTGTTGTTGTTATTTTGTGATAAAACAATATTAAAGGAACAAAAAGATATTCAAACAAAGTAATTGCGATCATTTAATCTGAATCTTTGTGATGACGACCTAGATGGAATCCATAGCGATTTATACATCAGTACTCGCTTTGACGGTCAGCATGGTCAGCTACTGCATAATATCCGATATGTGGTACGTTTCTGCAACGTGCTTCCTTTTAAACAAACAAAACAAACTTATAGGAAATTATCATCATGCTCAGGTGTATTTTCCGATTTTACTTCCTTAGATTGCTATTAGTTTTTGGATCATTATCGAGAGCTATTTGTGTGTTATGAAACTTTAGACAAGGTCGAGCTTGGCTGGTAGTGTTCAAGCATTGGCCTTCGTAAAAGCCTATGGTTCAAGGAGCTGGCTTTTTTAAAAACCGTTTAAAATCATCTTTTTTGTTTCGCCAATATACGATTCCGAGCACTGGTTTTCAGAGTTGTTTTTCCCAAACAAGGGATATAAATAATAAACTTGTTCAGCTATATATAATATACTTGGGATTAAACTTATGACGAGGTCGAGCTTGTGTTCAAGGGGGCTTGCTTTTTTTTAAAGCCACCTTAAATGTTCACCAAATCACTGATTTTCAGAGTTTTTAACAGACAATCCTAGTTCATGCTGTTCATCTATATCTTCCTTTTCAGTCTCGAATTTGATTATTGTACGGCATGAAGTGCGTAAGCAGCATTGGACATTTGGGGAAAACGGGCGGTGACCATCTCAGATGTAGCGTTCGATCACTGTTAACAATCAGAACATTACGGCGCGGTGAGTCTTCCTTGCATTGTCAACATGGGCACAAGGATCTAAAGCGAATAATAACTTGAAGAGAAGCTAAGAGTGATCATTGATGCTGACTACCATTTTGCGTAGGCAGTCATAACCACCTTCCCCTTCGACCTTGGTGCGATGACTAAATAATATTTGTATTTCAGTGGTGAAGTGTAGTAAATAATAAATTAATACAATGAATACAGTAAAAGAGTATACATTGTATGTCCCAACTCATGGCAAGAGGAAACCCGGAGGGCGACGAACCTAGTTCTGGAAATACATCCAGTGTCTTTGGGAGGATATAGACAGCATGCTGAGTCAAGGTCAACTATCAGCAATGGCTCAAGACCGACGTAGCTGGAGGAAACTTGTAGTCGCCTGCTCCGCAGCCGAAGGATGATGATGATGATGATGATGACTACAATGAATTAGGCAGATTGCAGGCTTATCCAGGATACCATAAAAACATAACATCAGGTCCATGGGCAGGCGAGGACACAGATAATCTGGGATTTTAAACACCATTTTGATGTATTTTGTTACCATCTAACTCCATCTAAAATAATATATCCTAATCATTACAGACAAACTGTCCTACTTTAAGTAGTTTTAAAAGAATGTAACACAACCTGATCAGGAAATAATATTGAGTGCTGAAATCAAAATTGGGGCGGTTCTGTCCGGTTGAAGCCGGTTTCTATAAAAATGGGTCGAGTTTTGATTTCATCCCTTTTTTTGAAATTTTTTTTTTTGAAATTTTTTTTTGAATTGTTTAAAATTTATTTCTAATTTTATTAGCCACGCCCATCTCGTGATTATTCATTTTTATTAGCCACGCCAAGCTCATGAATATTCATGAATGCTAATTAGCCACGCCCACCTCATGACTATTCATATATGCTAATTAGCCACACCCACCTCATGAATATTCATATATGCTAATTAGTCACGCCCATTGTCCGACAAAGATAATGAATTCAATGTCAAACATTCCTGTGAAGAATTGGGTCAAGCCAGATTCATACATTTTGTTTCTATATTTTAATGAAGGCTTTACCGTATTTGTCAAAGCTGCAGTCGTAAATCCCTGATCGTTCAAATGCGTAAATTTCATGTAATCCAATTCACCTCATTTTGGATTTCCACTTCTATTTATAGAATAAACAGTAATTCTGTCGATGTCATTTTTATTTTGATAATTGATTTTACTACAGGATTGTGACCTATAGGAGGCTCAACATTGCTTTACCCCTGAGAGCTACTGCCTTTCTAATGGTGTTTTTGATTGGTTAATTTCGCGATATGTTAATTATGGCCAATTGAAATATAACTTAGATATTTAAGCTTCTTGAAACAATCAGCAGATAGTACACATGTGGTCATGAATTCTTACAATGAGAGCTAGTGAGACGAGAATAGTATTCTCTTCTCATTTACACTTTACACAATAGCTACGGGAATATATCCGAACTTATGTTTCAAACTGAGTGGGGTGTCCTTAAAGCCATGTTGTGTTATTTGCATAAAGTATAGATTCATACTTAAATGTTAGTTTTTTAATTGATTTGATTTTTTAGGGTTTTGATGACCCTGGGTAACCCGAGAAAGTCTCAATTGAAGCTTATTTCCATTGGGGTCCATTTGAACACCGGAACGAGCTGAGAACAGTCAGGGGTTAACCCTACTCTTTTTTTTAAACTGGCTGCAAGATACATGTACAGGTATGGCTCTCCGTACACGGGACCGACGGCTTAACGTCCCCTCCCCTCCGAAGGACGGATTACTTTTATGATTCATTTACCTAATTTTAAATGAACGATTGGGAGAGTAAATCTGAATTTAATCTACAGAGGTTGCCAATTAATTTCAGACAATATCCCAGCAAATCTCCACCGCCGGGTATCGAACCCGGGACCTCATGTACTAAAAGCAAGTACCCTAACAATTAGCCACGCTCTTTTCAAAACTGTGAGCAGTTTTCACTGATCACATTGTCCACTTTTACTTTTGAGGCAAGCAAGTGAGGTAAAAAGAAGAAAATTGCTATTCATCCCAGTACCTACAATGCGTGTATTAGCTCGTCGATCGTATTATTATCATGAATATTGACGTAGCTTCACACAGCTAGGACGATCAAACAAGATGTAAGACGAATAGCGATATGCACACAGTTTATACGTCAAGACGTAAGATGAATAGCGATATTTATACTGATTCAATAATACACATGTACGCGATGTGTTTAGCCACCACTCGATCGATGAACTCTGAATAAACCGAAGATGTTAATATAAATACTTTACTATACTTCAGGCTTTCTTTCACATGGGATTTTAGTACACCATTAGGCATTACAATCATGCCAAAAGTAGAATATCAACACAAATTGAGGGCGTCGCTGAACCAATCACACACCATCGCTTTAAGATCGATTTTATCAGGGCCACCGAGAACTGTACGCTGTGTCGTAGCGTCATAGGGGCACGGGCAGGTTGGATTTGGTTTGGAAATTTAGAAAATCACAGGGATTGACCACTCGCCTTTAAAATCTAGACAGCAAGGACTGTAAAAAGCTCTTATAATACATCTTAATCTGGCATAGAGCAGTTATGTCCACGGTAAATTCACCGTGACCTTTCCAGCCATAAACCCGCTTAGTGAAGATTAAACCGATATTATGCAGTACTAAACCATTATAGTAATCTGTTGTCCAATGCAAATTTATTACCACGTGACAATATTAATCCAATGAGCGATCGAATTGTCCGCTACGGTCGACTAATCCAATCGATAATGACGCTATTAACATGTACGAGCGGAGCTCAACTGACCGAGTTTGGGGGTATTTTTCACTGGTTTGCTGTCATTTACTCATCAAGGCGGTCCCCCGTTATTATAAAGACTATGCTAATTATTTAAAAATTGACATGTAGAGAATAAACCATACTTGATTGACAGAAAGTACTAAATTTGTACCTATTACGGTTTCGTGACACCAATCTTCCAAATACGACCAAACCAGGGCTGCCCGGTGAAGCAAAATGTGCATTGGAATAACACGGGAGTTTGGATAGATGGTAGGATTTCTTTCTCATAAAACTGTATGGTATCCCGTTATTAAAGCTTGTACCGGGTTGAAAATTCAGATATTTTCAAAAGAATAAGTAATTGAAACATAGAACAAGTACTAAAATCATAGCTTTTATACTTTTTGATATATGACGTTAACTAGTTCATCTCCTATATCTACAGCACAGCGCTACCAGTAGGGTTCAATTGCCTATTGTGAGTGCCCCTGTGTTGTGTGCATACATGTAGTTAACAATAACTGCATGATGGTTCCCGTGAGACTAATGAGGTGAAGAAGGTTTTAAGACCTTCGAACAAATTCATCTGGATTGTTAATGTTATAGAACATGATTTTGATAGTTCATTTATTATCAAACCCAGAAGTATAAAAACATTGAGGGCGTTTTTAAGTAAACATAATGTAACAAATGGCAATTGGGGCAAAGTCACACAATATTACGCACTTAGGCATTTAGAAAGACAGTCTTGACTAGTCTTTTAAGCTTTTATACTGTCCCTTTGGTATTTAAATAATCATGAACGTGGACACGTGAGCATATCTACCATATGTAATCTGCTACCACGAAATGAGCGTAAAGTCGTAAGTTGGTTGTTTCGAGATATCCTGGCTGGGTGAGTTGATGTTCTTTATTTGCCGTGGCCACGTACGAAGGTCATACAGACATACTACTCACTACTGGCTTGAATATGTGCGCGGCAAACAAAGAACACCAACGCAGTAGCCAGGGCGTGTCGACTTGCGACGTTACCCTCATTTCGCGGTAGCAGGTCCAGTGGCGGGATTTTTTCGGGGGGGGGGGGGGGGGGGGCAAAATGAATTTCGGGGAAATCGACAAATTTTGCGCAAAATTGCCGCAAAAAATGAAAATTTACGTGATTTTGGGAGTTTTGCCTCAAAAGTCGGGTGGGGGACTAACTGGGGGAAAGAATGCCCCCTTGCCACCCCCGTAGCGCCGCCACTGAGCAGGTCACATATGTCATATGTGTTCTAGCTTATTGGGGGGGGGGGGGAGGGTTTAACCACTAGTCCGTGAATCCCATAGCCTTAAGTGTATGTCATGACGAAGCTTAGACCACAATAATTTAACCCAAGCTTGTCAACTAATCTATAGTCTACCTCGTATTTGAATTTGTGGAAGTAATAAACACTGAGAAGTATTGTTTAAAAGGGTGTATGAGGTAAAGCCAAGCTTGTCAACTAATTTGTACAATGTCAAATAAAGCAAATTCCCATACCAAATTCGCCACAATTACAGTATGAGCCCAAATTAAAGATGTTATTAAACATAAATTCCGCCAACGTTGAGTGTAATGAATAAAATGAGTTACAATTCACCCACATAGTACCAAAGTGTTCCGTAAAGTGGCTTCTTTTTCAAGTGCAAATCCTTGTGAGTGCCACTTCGTGGGAAAAATAACACATTTGGCCTCACGTGTTGATCTATTTACATTTTCATGTTTACAAGGTAAGCTTTATGTTTAACAATAATCATTTATGTACGGAAAACACTATGGGCCATACAATCTCATTTATAGCGGTATGGTTTAATAACTATCACTTATTCCTCACAATTTGAAGTTGTGGAGTGTGAGTTGTGTACCCAGTACATTAACAGGTAATTTTTTTAATGTATAAACATATACACGGCTGTTTGATGTATATAGAATTGGTTTCATTATTAACTAAATGCAAACTATAGATGGCGCTATTTATCCTAAATCATATTTCTTTATTTGCAAGGGGTAGGTGATTAATACTGCCATTAAAACAGCTGGAATAGGTGAAACAAGCAATAAGGACATTTTATAAACATATTTTATCAAACAATAAAAGGAATTATTTGTATTAAAAGCTTGAAAGGGTAATTTCCAGTAACTAAATAGCGCCACCAATTTTGTCAATAATAGATACAAGATAATATGTGTGTTGTCAATACACTGGTTCACAGAGCACTGACTCTGTGTGATGAAGAACATCGAAAAGACGAACTCAAACACATTGAAAAAGCGTTGAACAAGAATGGCTATCCCTCAAACCTCATTCACAAGGCAATCAAGAAACAGACAGGAGAACGATCAGAAGAATTGGTGGACGATGAACACAAAGGCGTTACCTTCATGCCATATATCAAAGGTGTATCAGACAAAATCTGTCGGTTTCTAAACCGATCAGGGGTCAAAACATTCTACTCTAGGTCGGCCAAATTAAGAGACATCCTAAGCCACCCAAAAGATCCTCTGCCCAAGGATCGTGCACCATGTGTGTACTCTATACCTTGCAGTTGTGGTGAGCAATACATAGGCCAAACCAAACGACCACTAAAGGTCAGAATATCTGAACACCGAAGAGCCACAAGACAAAAGAAAGAAGAAGGCTCGGCATTAGCTGAACATGCTTGCAAAGAAGGCCATGAACCTCTGTGGGACGAAACAACAAAACTGGCACAAGTTTCTCACTTGGGGATGAGGTTGACCCGTGAAGCGTTGGAAATCAGAGTTAATGAAACTTCTACTATCAATAGAAATGACGGTAAAGACATCAGTCGTATGTGGCGCTCTCTATTTTCAAACAACCAATCACAGAGCCGCTAATCTTATCACATCGTATGTGGCGCTCTCTATTTTCAAACAACCAATCACAGAGCCGCTAATCTGTACCACGTCCGCAATTAAGTGATATAAACGCTCATCGTGCATACAATCAATCAATCGGTCCATGAGTGGCCAAACGGTTCCTGGTAAGCCGTATAAATCTATTACAGTATATGCAGTCTACATGTTCTCTGTTGACAAGGGGCAGTCTTCATTGAACAGCTCTTCCTCAGAGCGAACAAACCTTTAATTTAGCAGATAGGCGAGGTCTGCTTGTTTTCTGTTGACAAGGGCAGTCTTCAGTGAACGGCTCTTTTCAGAGCCACCAAAACTTACAAAATCAGCAGATAGGCGAGATCTGCTTGTTTCTGTTGACAAGGGGCAGTCTTCAACAAACGGCTCTTTTCAGAGCCACCAAAACTTACAAAATCAGCAGATAGGCGAGATCTGCTAGTTTCTGCTGACAAGGGCAGTCTTCAGCAAACGGCTCTTTTCAGAGTCATCAGTAGACAAGGGGCGGTCTACATGTCTAATTCTTAGGTACTTTGTCCTGAAGAAGTCAGAGCTACTCCTGACGAAAGCTTGACAGTTCTAAACTTGTCCGACGGCGAACCCGCTAAAAATCCACTAATTGATCCAAGGGAAGTTCACTTTATCAGTTCAAAATCTTTCCAAGTTCCGGTTCCAATAAAAATTAAACAAATCAAAAATTTGTATTTTATGGGAGACAGGGCTCAAAAACATCAAGAGACTTCCGTAGTAAAGACTTGGAGTTCCGATTTATTCATAACTAGTTTTGATAAAGGTTATGTATTCCACAGTGTGTTTTAGAACAACAAGAAAAAATATTTTGCTTATCAAATAAATAAATAAATTCATAAGTTAATTCAAGTGTTTGATTTCGGTTTTCGCCTTGGTTTTTGTAATAATTTGTAATTCCATTAAAATGTCCTTTGCAGCATAATTAAGACCTGATGAACAGCCGTTTTTGTGTATCCTGTTTAGAATTACAAATCATTTGAACGATACTTCCGCATGTCAACTGTCATGACTGTAATCTTTCTTAATGTTAATTTACTCTTTAGTCAACAATTTGTAAAATATCCACTCTAAAAAAATTGAACTTTTCAATAAAATAAACTCACATTCGCTATAGAGGAGTACCTTTTCAATAAAAAAAAATGTCTGGATTTCCAAATTTTCTCTTTGAAAACGACTGGAAGTCCAGTTGCAAATGTCACTGGAAAATAGCTTGAAAATGCAATTAAATCAATGAAAAATCATGGAATTGTCAAAATGAGCCTTGAATATGGGTATTTGATTCCCAAATGTCAATGTCAGTGCAGGGTTTAAAAAAGCCTCATGTACCAGCTTCACAACATTTCGTGGATTACGATACTTCAGTGTCATCTTGTCGACAATTACGACTTACGACGATTACGACTATAAATCACATAATACAGAACCCGCGGCAGTATATGATTAGATGATGCTTTTCGCCTCTTTTTTCTATTTTGAAATTCTAATATCTACAGTTCGTATTACTTATACCCCTTTAAAAACCAATCACAAAGTGTAATCACTGTAATTGGTAAACTACAAACTGACAAAGTGTGCTATTAAAACGCCTACTCAAAATAATGTAGCTAACGGCTATTAATTACTAAAGCTGCTAGTAGACAGTACCCTCCTCAATGAGTCATACAGGGTGTCCCAATAAAAACAGAACACTCATTGCTCCCTCTTTTTCTCCTATTTTTGAAAAATTTGTCAAAAGTATGTTGGTATGTAAAGAAAGGTAAATCGTTAGCTTTAATAAACCGAAACAATTATTTCAATCGGCTCACAATTTTTGAAGATATGCCCTCTTTAAGAAATGTTCCCGTTTTCACTCAGTCCACGGATGGGGTTTGGCTTCATTAAAGATTAAAACGAAACACGCGGCTAATGACATGGATAGATAATAGCATTAGGCTTTGGAACGCCTTCACCATGAGCGATGATCATCTGCTAGCCTCCAACATCTTCGCAGCCGTATTACTGCTGCATTCGCAAGTATACGGCGCACAAGGAGGGTACGCAGTGCAATTGATGCAATGAGGACCAGGGCTGAACCCTATTTCGTCAAGGAGGCATAGAGGGCAAATCAGCACAATAATGAATAAACTCACTTCAGAAGAACCACGGACATACCAAACAGCCCTTTTCAGGCTACCTTTTATCCCAAAAAGAGAAAATGACATGTTGTAAATAAAAAGAAAGCAAGAAACAACAAAGTAAGAAAGTATTAAGAAACATAATAAAACAAAAAGGCATAAATAGCCAAGAAAAAATAATTTTAATCGCAAGTATAGCAAGAGAAGTCCCATACCACATCCATTTTGCCGACAGGTTAATGACACTTGGCACAACCCATGATAGCCCATAGCCCTGTAGGCCCACCGGTAAAGCCCATGCCCTAAATAAAGTTCGTTATTTTATAACGTTATCATTGAAGAATGCTTGATATTCATGCATGGTACGTGTACTCCTTTTCAATCTTTGAAGTAGCCAACCCTCCACCGTGGACAGAGTAAAAAACGGCTGCATTTCTTTAAAAGAGCATATCTTCAAGAGTTGTGAAAATATATTTGATTAACTTGTCAAAAATAGGAGAAAAAGAGGGCGCAATGAGGGTTCTGTTTTTATTGGAACAACCTGTATATCGGAACTGGAATTACCTGCGAGTGTTATAATACGTTAGCGTAACAGCTTCTTGACATCCTAGAGCCTGAAGCACTAGGGATCCACAACATGCTCATCTATCAGGGGCGCATTTCTTTAACCCCAATACATTTGTACATTCAATGAATGACCTTTGAAAATGTGGGTACAAAAGCTTATACTCTGCAACTTAAGGTCAAATTTTGCACTATGATTGTTTAATTGAGGTTAGAGAACTGTGTTATTGGGATGAGGTAATTGAAGGGAATTAAACGGATAAATGGGATACATACATCCTTGGGTTAAATGAATGACGTTGTCATGATAGAGAGAATAGCATTGGGATTTTGAGACTCGTGTGACGAAATAGGCATTAGTGTGACATCACACTTTTACGACACAAGAAAATATCTATCGTCGACCGTCGACTCACTGCTGGGTGAAAACCTCACCAAACCAAAGTGACACCACACTGATCTATCTGATGCTTTTATCATCCAGGAACTGATTTTATCTATCTATTTCATGTTCTCAGTGTCTTCCTAGATGTCTTGGACCATTTCCAGGTATCCATTTGGTAACCATTTGTTTGTCTAGCTAGGTTACCAGCCCACTTCTTTTGTTTGACACTCTCTATGTCAGTGACTCAAAATGTTATTGATGAAATGGTTGCTATCATAAACATCAGTTTTGTCTTTTCAACGGGAAAAATCCGATGCAAAATAAAGTTTTTAGGGCCTAGCTATAATATGGGCATAATTTATGCATATAGTATTGAACAATGTACCCCATTTGACATGCACTTATAGATAAATAAATTGTCTTTACTTTATTAATTTAATAACTTCTTTATTATAAATAAAATGACACATAACTATTTGATTCATAAAATTACATTCAACAAAATGATTGAAGAGAAAACACACAAGGCACTATAGGCAGACTGTTATAGAATGGAGTAAGTAAGATGCCATGTCCATAGCTTCGCAGGAGTTTCCGACTAGCAATCAACATGATCAGCACATTCAGAAAAACACAGTTTAAGAGTGAAGATTGTAGTGAGTAACCAGTCCTTTATAAATGTGCTGGCCACTATCTATTATAATATAGTAGGCTTAAACTATACATTGCGAATTAATTAAGTTATTTTAAAATAAAATGTACATGTAAGTTAACTCAAACCGGCAGTGTATATATCGAAAGCAGTGAAATCGGACATTCCTAAGCGAAGATATTGAGTTCGTAAGTTCTGGTATTACAAAATTGGAAATTGAGATATCGTGGGTAAAAAGCTGAAAAGACAAAAAAAAACCAACGACAACAACAACAACAACAACAACAAAACAAACAGACCAGAAAAATTTGGAGTACATGTAATGAATTAAAAGAGTTGACATGAGATTAGGAATTAATGTTTTCTGCTGTTTCAGTGTGCATGTTCTCATCGTTGATGGTTTGGTGGACTGTCATGTAGATGTAAGCGTGATCCTAAAAATGCCTTTCACATTGACCAAAACTAATTACAAGACCTCTTCTACATTGAGGCTGGCTTTCCCTTTTAAAGGAATTTTATCCTATCTCATTCGGTAATCCTCAACACATGCCCATTTCTAGATACAGTGCTCCTCTCGGTTTCTGCTCCATCCTCTGTGTAGAGTCATAGACCAAGTCGCTGCACAATACGGATACATGCACCGGTTATTACTTCCCTTTGAAGACATAATGCAATATCTGCCGCGCATCACCTCATTCGGTTTCCCAAAATCACCCCACCGTGCTCACACCCTCCTTTTGACTTCATCAAAGTGGTCATGGTTCATTTTAACCACTCAGCCCCATATTATTCTACCTTTTCCAGTAGCCTTCCAGTGCTGTTTGTTGGGTGTAAATTGGTTTCTTGGTAGCATGATACTGAACATAGTTTTGGTTATGCTCATGGTTATCCTTAACACCACTTGATTGCTTCCATTGGTAAAGTCATATAACTTCATATAACAGATCATCTGGAAAATTATGATGAAGCACTATGTACTACATATTTGCCATCTGAAGAACAGCGAGAAAAACACCATGAAGCACCAGATTTTTTTTATTATAACACAACACCAAAAAAAACACCAAAAACAAACTAAGAGCAACAACAAACAAACAGAAAACAAAGACCCAGCAATCAATACATAGGGCCAGTTCAGATATAGTTCTCGGGATATATGTTTTTCAGTGGCGGCGCTACGGGCGAGGAGCAAGGGGGTTCCCCCATTATTTTTCTTGCTCCCACCCCCCCCCCCTCCAGTATTCACCCTAACTTTTGAGGCAAACCCCCAAAATTACGTAAATTTCCACTCTTTGCAACAATTTTGTGCACAATTTGTCGATTTTGCCCCCCCAACCGAAAAAAAATCCTGGTGCCACCACTGATGTTTTTGTGGTTTGTAATTTATTCCACTGAATGCGCTTTGCAGTTTTATATTAGTACTACTAGTAGGACCTGATCAAGTACTTTGTGTCTTTCAAAACATTTTGGATGATACTTATCTAAATCATGTCAACAGCCTGTCAACAGCCATCATTCTTGATATGGATTTACTAATCTGGCCAGCAATTTGTAAAATACCCACTCCAAACAATAGCCTGAAGTATTATTTGGGGAGGGAAACACTTGCCCAGTAGTTGGAAAAAGACTGAAGTAGCCTGCTCCGCAGCCGAAGGATGATGACTGAAAACGCATCCGTGACTTGTCATGGATGGGATTACAAAAACATCGGACAAAGATTTAAAGGCCCGATTTTCAACTTGATTTTGGGACATTTGCAAAATAGTTTCAGTAATGTCCCAGTTACCTTCTGGGAAGGAGGATGGTGGGAAGACTTTACACCGCCTTTATAGCCGATATACGCCACTGAACATCCGGGGCAAAATAATACAGACTGGAAAATTTTGTCCCGGTTGACAACTGACCCTAGGTATACGACGTGGTAAACGTGCAGTAATATCGCAGGAACATCTTGGCAAAGCGTTTGAAATAACGCAGTAATCGACTTGATGTTGACACTGACTAGTTCAAGAGAATTTAATTACAAATGATGTGACATTAATTGGTATGTTTATTTCTTTTAGCCGGTCAGCACTTTTCTCGTGGGTTCAGGTATTACACCTACACAGTGTAGAATCAAAGCATGCTGAAAAACTTTCTGTACGTACTTTCTGTAGTTTTGTTTCTGCTGAAACCTTAACCACGTTAGCGTTGTGTGCATGGTGGTCTTTGTGGGTTCTGGGGAGCCCCAAATGAGTTGGTTTGCTAAGTTAACCCTAAGAAAATATCGACTCCCTAATGACAATTTCACTCCTAGCCTTATGTTGAATTTGTTCGTCGGAAAATTGTCATTGTCAACATGTTAAAATGACAAATACAAAGTGTTATGAAAATTTGTAATTGTTAGTTACAAATATCGGGGGGTGGGGGGGTCATGACTTACTGTGAAGCATGGAAGACACTTGGTTCCGTGTCCTACACAAATTTCATTCCATAAATAATAAAAAATGTTGAGGATGTTTTTTTAACCAAACTTGACCTTCGGGGATGAAGGTTGGATAAATCATTTGGTCCAAGCATCAGATATGATCAACCATCTATGAAAGTGCTGGAAACTCCTGGATCACGTGTCCCATTGTTTGAAATTGAAATTTTGCCAATTTGGACATTTTTGGCCCAAACTATTTGTAGTAGAAAACAAACTTTAAAGCGATTTTGCTCAGGACGCTCAAATAACGCTCATTTAGCTGATAAGCAGCTAATGAGCAGCAAATAAACAGCATGTACGTTTCGATCGATATTTATCGATAACGATGACGTCAATAATTTTGAACAACAAGTGAACAGAAAGTGAGCAGAACGAGCAACAAATGGGCACTAAGTGAAAAGAATGAGCAACAAATGAGCAGTGAGCAGAATGAGCAAAAATGAGCAATAAGTAGAAACAACAAATAAACAGAAAGTGAGCAGCAAAAGAGCAGAATGAGCATCAAATGAGCATCAAACGAGCAGTGAGCAGAATGAGCATCAAATGTGCAGTGAGCAGAATGAGCATCAAATGAGCAGTGAGCAGAATAAGCAACAAATGAGCAGTAATTAAGTGAGCAGAATGAGCAGTAAGTGAGCATAATAAGCAATGAGCAGAATGCGCAGCAAATGAGCATTAAATGTGCAGAATGAGCAACAAATGAGCACCAAGTGAGGATAATTATATAGTTTTTAAAATACGAGTTAAATTACGTATGAGCTAGACAAAAATGGAACACCAATGTTTTTGCTTGCTAGCGAGTTTTAGCGACTTTAAATACCCTCCTGAACAACATATCCAAAAAGGGTATAAAAAAAAGGGCACAGGGGAAAAAATGTTAATTTGCATATTTCCAAAATGGCCGCTAATGCAGGTTTCACATTTCAAAATTGGGCGATAGTGGATAAAAATCATATAATTGTATTGAACTCAATTTTAGGATTCAGAAAAAGTATAGTTTGACCTATAACCGATGTATAGTTCTTGAGTTATAGGCATACAGGTCAAATGTCAAATTTTGGTCTCCATCATTATGTACAGGCGTAAAAAAAATCAAAAATGCTCCGATTTCACTCAAAGTGGTCTCAAATTGTTCCACTTGGAACAACATTTTGAACAACGAATAGTTTGCTATATCTCAGTTGTTTTGTTACCTGAGTAACATCACAAAATAGATCAAGATTAATATCATTCAATGGGCATTGATTTTGTTTCCCTGTTACCCAGGTAACAAAACACCTGAGATATGGTAAAGTATTCTTTGCTTTATTTTTTTTCCAAGCTGAACAATTTGAGACCACTTGGAGTGAAATCGGTACATTTTTATTATTTTTAACCCTGCACATAGTCATGGAGACCAAAATTTGACATTTGACCTTTATCATGTTTATGCCGGAGATAGGCCAAACTATACTTTTTCTGAATCCTAATAATGTGAGGAATTCAATAAGATGATTTTTATCCACTCTCGCCCAATTTTAAAATTTGAGACCTGCATTAGCGGCCATTTGGAAATAAGCAAATTAACACTGTGAAGCCCTTTTTGTTCGGGAGGGTGTTTAGAGTCACTATAGCAAGCAAAAACATTGGTGTTCCGTTTTTGTCTAACGTGCGCTAAATCTTAAAATATCTAGAAAAATATATTACCCGAATACTGTTGCTACACTCACTCTTCAACTATAAGAGGTTCGACAAACTTATGAAATGATGTCCATGAATTATTAAAACGTATACTGTTATATTTAGTTTGCTCTTGTATATTTAGTCTCCTCTTGTTCAGCTATCATATTGTATTTTCTTACTTGTCATGCTACATCCCAGCAAACACAAAACGTTTTTAAAACGTTTTTGGATTTTTGGTTTTGGTAAAAATGTTTTAATAACATTAAATGTTGGGTTATATAAAGGTCAAGAAAATGTTTTAAAACGTTTTGTCAACACTTATTTACATTATGTTAGAATAGTTGCATTAAATTATCAAAAACGTGTTTCAATGTTATGAAAACGTTTTATACCCTTTTTATATCCTTTATATAACCCGACATTTAAACATTTTCTGGCAACATTTTGCGAATGTCGAAAATGTTTTGTGTTTGCTGGGATACAATACCAGTTTCATCATCTCTATTAACCCTAGAACTACCAACCCCACCCCCACAATTTTTTTATCAGTCATAAAAAAACGCGCATGTTCACGCCCAAACGACCTAATCTAATCGTAGATCCATGACCTTTGCGCTCAAATTTTTACCCCAGCTCCTGACCCGAGGTAGGACCGGCCATCAATAATGGCCATATAGGTTCCAAGAGCTACTGACTTTTCACTTGTTAGGTTGAAACATTCATTTCCTTTTATATTTCCTAAATATGTATGGGCGCCCTCACATTATGACGTCATAGCGACTTTATGTGGGCATGTTTGTACTTATTTTGATATCACTGCATAGAGGAGACCCCGGGCCATAGCTATACATTGGTACAAAATAATGGTATTAAACGTTTATGATTGAAATTAGGGGAGTTACAGCCCCCTTTGTAGTTACAAAATATGGCTCAGTAGTTCTAGGGTTAGGGTTAAAACTTGGACAGGCATGAAGTAATAGGTACCAATTCGCTGTTGTGATTCTTGAATGGCCACAACTAAATAGGTAAATAATATTCAGATAAACGGATCGCGCAAATATTCTTGGGTTAGAGTCAGGTTGTTATTTTGTGGTTTTGTGATGATATAGCCTACTCTTTAGTAACCCGTTTAGTAACCATTTTAAAGTAGGAGAGTTTTCAGAATGACGAAATATCCCAGACTTGTTGGGAGGAGGTGGAATACCTTTACTCTTCAACAAACTTTTGTAGAACTGTTATCAATTTTTGAGCAAAGTTGAACATTGATGGCGCTATTTATCTTAAATCTTGTTTGCATCTTTACAAGGGGTAGACACTTGTCAAATGGCATTAAAACATCATAAAAATGAGTAACATATTTAAGTAACAAGGAAAATTTCAAACTACTTTTTATCATGAAATGAAATAAATAACTAATATTATTGGGCTAAATTAAATACATTTCAAATAATGTAAAAAGCGCCCTCGTTTCGCATACAATTATACAGTTTATAGAAGAAAAATTACCACAAAAAGCCAGAAAAAGATTAAAAATTTGATAAAGAAAAGAAAATCTAAATTAAAAATAGCTACAAAATATATGTGTATATTAGTGTGATAGCTGTTGCTATTGTAAAGGGCTATAATTGAAAATTATATAATCTTTTGTTAGAAATATTAATAAATGATCACATCATACAACCGTGATGAATAGTGAAGGGAATGCATTTTGGTCTACCTTCATATATCAAAATTTTGTACCTACCTATTGACTTTCTATAATAAACACCTCTCTTTATTTATTTATTTAACTATTTATTTATTTATTTATTTATTCATTTCTTTGTTTCTTCTTTAACCCTTAAGTGGGGATGAAGTGAAAAAAAAATCAATTGACTCCATATTTGCACAAATAGAATTTGCTCAATTGCACAATTTATAGTAAACGAAGGGAGTAAGGGTTAAGTGCTGAGACGTCACTTGTTTCCTCATTTGCAAAATTTTGGTGAAGGGAGTAAGTGATGACGTAATTAATTTTGTTTGCTCATTTGCATATTTTTTGGTGCCAAGACGCCCACATACTACTTCTCTTTTGTCTGTTTTTTTTTTACCATTTTACGTTACTATTTATTCAGGGGTCTCTGTATCTACAGTGGCGTAGATTTCTTTTTGACATGGGGGGATGGGGTTGGACAAAATTTCTTGAAGTATAGTGAATCCAGCACCTTTTGGAAACAGAATAAGTTAATGGTACAAATTTTGCCATTATGCTGAAGCTGGAAAAGTGGAATAAATTTGCGCGAAGAGCGAAAAATGCACTTTGGGGCTAAAATGGCCACATATGGAGTTAATTTGGTCAGAAACCCACATACCGGCGTCAACATTAGGGGGATGATTGTATGGACCATCACCCTGGCAAAAATATTGGGGGGGGGGATTTATCCCCAGAACTAAAAACATTAAAACTGATAGAAGTATTTAAAATATAAATTTGGGGATTTATAGTGTACGATGCCGACCCACAGGCCTCTGCACAATGTACACTGATAAAACTCCGGGGTTGAACCATAGAGCAATAACATTTCCTATAGCACTACCAGTTTCCTTCAAAAAGACTTAACACAACATTATTATAATATAACAGAGGGCAGTATTTCTCTGCAGCTTCAGTCAATAGAATGACCAGGCAATCTTAACTATTAAAATAATGTGTCAACAGTCAACCCCGGGCAGTCAACACCACAGCTCGGGTTATCTATAGCCTATACGTTGAGGTAGATGGCCAAATAGGTCATTAGTAGTCGTTATCAACCCTAACCATAACCCAAAACTTTACCTAACCCTAAGCCATCGCCTATACTAAGCCCTAATCATGCTAATCCTAAACATAATGTAACCCTTTTCCAATCCGACCCTAACACTATCCCTAACAACCTAACCCATATCCCTATCTTACACAAAACGTCTTACAGAAACCTTTAATTGCCGAGTTATATATAGGGTATAAAACGTTTTGTAAAACGTTTTATACCCTAAAACGTTTTATTAAAATAACATGTAAAGCAGATATTTGAAAACTTAAATTTGAACAATATTTTAACATGTTATTTAAGAGCCGACAAATATGTTGCAAAAATGTTTGCAAAAGCTCTCTTATAATAACACTTTAAAATGTAAATAACATTTTAAAAACGTTTTTAAAGTGTTGTAGCATTTTCATGACCTTTATATAACCGGATATTTAAATGTCTGAACGTTTGGAACGTTACTCTTTAAAACATTTTTTGTGTTTGGTGGTAACCCAAATATTAGCCCTATCCCAAACTTTTTAAGGTTTAAAAATATCCTTAACTCTAACTTTAACCCTTAACAAACAGCCCAACCCAGGTAACCGTCAGTCATCACAAAAACAAATCGAAAACAGTTCTCATAATAGAGTTAATTCTGGGGTTAATTCTCCAAATGTGACCCAGATTTCAAATGGAAAAAACAACTACATTGTTTGCAACGAAATGGGACGAAAAATGTGCAAGTGGGGACAAATATTTGGCTTTGCCCCCTCACACTAAAAGGCTGGCTAGGCTGCTGCCCAGGCCCTTTTAATTTTTGCAAGACATGATAATGAGTTATAGGCTTCTAAAGATGACATTCCCATAAGAACATTTAAATTGTGAAATTCTTAATTTCATGGCATTTGACTGTGGGCCTAAAGTCGACTTTCCAATCCTTGAAAGTACTTATTAAAAAGAGGTTTATTTAATCAATAATTAATAGTTGAACTAGGATAATCACATGGCGTTTCAGATAATCACTATTCAATCTTATAATAATGCCTCATTTCTCAGAATAGCAATTAGGCAAAAATATAAAGGTGTCACAAAATTATCCACGTCTTGAAAAGTATTGATGCTATCATTTTAAAGCTAATTGTCTAGTGTTAAATCATTAGAAGGATAATAATAAGCCTTTTTGAAATATGGCGGACACAAAAGGAGAGGGTGTACTTTGAAGTGAGTAGTGAGAAGCATACAAAAGATTACTCACTTCAAAGTATTTCCTCTCCTTTTGTGCCTGCCATATTTCAAAAAAGGCTTATTATACTTTGCATGAGGCTACAAAAACCAAACAAACACTAAATGAAACACTTGAATCACACTATTTTCAGACTCAACTTTAGTAACACAAATAAACATATTTCTGCCATTTGTAGATTTGTACATAATTTTATAAAAAATATAGGAACGGCGGCCCTAAATAGATATGGTTAGTGAATACTATACATAGTGCAGCTATGATAAAAAGTCATGTTCATATGAGACCATTAATTGTTTCATTTTCAGCCAATTTTACAAGTTGACCTCAAATGTCTTTTGACCTTAGAGAGCAACCTTTAACACCAGTATCATGAAAGTTCCCATAGTACAACTATGGCCTAAGTTTGGTTGCAAATGGGTTTGAAGTGTTCATGTGACACCAGATTGTTAATTTTCAGCCTATTTTAAAGTGACATTTGACCTCAGTAACCTTAAACATCACAAATATATTAAAGTGAAAGCCCCACTTTTGGTTCAAATGCCTTCTGCAATTAGTAAAGGATAAAATTTATCCTCAAGCGCCCTGGTTACAACAATTAGGGGTGAACAATTAACAATTTCAGTCAGCAAACAATATTCCCGTCCAATTAGGTATGCCCCTGTTTGACAATATCGCCCGCCAAGCAATTAAGAAAAGTTGACAGCCCTGCTCATGGTTTACCATTGTTGTGGCCAGATCTCACCAGGAACTGTGATCAATATAAAATTTCTTCTACACGTCTTTCTCTTCCGAAATTTGAAAAACGTGAGTTTGATTTATTTGTTATGTAATCACCTGACCTCAAATTTTAACTGTTCGGAGGCCATAGACAAATGTCTTCATTTTGTGGTCTATTCTTAGAGTAGATGAGGTACAGTTTGGAGTAGTATGGTTTTGAAAAATGGCCCTTAGAAATGAGGTATGGTTTGAAGCTCAGGCAGCAAACACTGCCAAATATTATTCAAGCACCCCTGTGATTAAAGTTAATTCTAGAGGTTTTATAGGATATAGCCATTTTTGTACATAATTTTATATAAAAATATAGGAACGGCGGTCCTAAATAGATATGGTTAGTGAATACCATACATAGTGCAGCTATGATAAAAAGTCATAATTGTTTCATTTTCAGCCAATTTTACAAGTTGACCTCAAATGTCTTTTGACCTTAGAGAGCAACCTTTAACACCAGTATCATGAAAGTTCCCATAGTACAACTATGGCCTAAGTTTGTTGCAAATGGGTTTGAAGTGTTCATGTGACACCAGATTGTTAATTTTCAGCCTATTTTAAAGTGACATTTGACCTCAGTAACCTTAAACATCACAAATATATTAAAGTGAAAGCCCCACTTTTGGTTCAAATGCCTTCTGCAATTAGTAAAGGATAAAATATATCCTCAAGCGCCCTGGTTACAATTAGGGGTGAACAATTAACAATTTCAGTCAGCAAACAATATTCCCGTCCAATTAGGTATGCCCCTGTTTGACAATATCGCCCGCCAAGCAATTAAGAAAAGTTGACAGCCCTGCTCATGGTTTACCATTGTTGTGGCCAGATCTCACCAGGAACTGTGATCAATATAAAATTTCTTCTACACGTCTTTCTCTTCCGAAATTTGAAAACGTGAGTTTGATTTATTTGTTATGTAATCACCTGACCTCAAATTTTAACTGTTCGGAGGCCATAGACAAATGTCTTCATTTTGTGGTCTATTCTTAGAGTAGATGAGGTACAGTTTGGAGTAGTATGGTTTTGAAAAATGGCCCTTAGAAATGAGGTATGGTTTGAAGCTCAGGCAGCAAACACTGCCAAATATTATTCAAGCACCCCTGTGATTAAAGTTAATTCTAGAGGTTTTATAGGATATCGCCATTTTTGTACATAATTTTATATAAAAATATAGGAACGGCGGTCCTAAATAGATATGGTTAGTGAATACCATACATAGTGCAGCTATGATAAAAAGTCATGTTCATATGAGACCATTAATTCATTTTCAGCCAATTTTACAAGTTGACCTCAAATGTCTTTTGACCTTAGAGAGCAACCTTTAACACCAGTATCATGAAAGTTCCCATAGTACAGCTATGGCCTAAGTTTGGTTGCAAATGGGTTTGAAGTGTTCATGTGACACCAGATTGTTAATTTTCAGCCTATTGTAAAGTGACATTTGACCTCAGTAACCTTAAACATCACAAATATATTAAAGTGAAAGCCCCACTTTTGGTTCAAATGCCTTCTGCAATTAGTAAAGGATAAAATTTATCCATGTAAATTATGTTCTGTCTGTCATCAAAGTAACAGGTGTATTGTCAGTTCTTCTCCTAGGGTTCTTCTGTGAAAAACTGGTAAGCTGGGGCTTCCTGTTTAAGTCTTCCCATAGTGCATCTATGACCCAAGGTCATAGTAATACATTGACCTCAAATTACCTTTGACCTCATGCAGTATGTGACTGTGAACCCCAGAACCAGTTTCCATAGTGCAGCTATATGACCCAATTATAAGTTTGGTTAAAAGTCTGACATAATGGTATTTTATAAGTTTACCTCAATGACCTGTGACCTTGAACACAACCAATACATGACGGTTCCTATTATGCAGCTACGGCCCAAATTTGGTTGCAGTACGATTTGAACTGTTCATGTGAGATCAAATTTTATAATTATGAAGGTTCCCATAGTACTAATATATGCCCAAGTTTGATATAAAATTGGATTGATAGAGCCCATAGTATTGTTCGAGTTATGAGTTTTAACATATTGAATGAGAAGTAGTCGAGTCAAATATTTTAAAACTCATAGTGAGACCAAGTGGACGTAAGTATCCAATTTTATCATTATTATATTTTAGATCCATTATTCACACACATGTGGACTCATCAAAACATAATAATGGTTACAATTGGTTTGAAACTGTTCATATGACACCACATTTTAACCAAAAGTCTAACATAAAAATTTGATCATTATTGGCAACACTCCGAGGAAGACAATACTGTAATAAAGTGCTCTAATTTACAAAAATAAAATGAAAGTCCTTCTTTTTAAAGAAACACTTGGCATTTAAATTCAACAATAGGAAGAAATTATTACATTGCCCATTAAATGTTATGGATATGATTGGTGTAAGCGCGAAAATGTTGAATGTCAGATCAAAGTCATCCGAGGTGAATTAAGTAATGTCAATCACAAATTGTTACAGGTCATCTGAGGTGGACTAAGTTTATATTTGGATTGTCAGAACACCTTCCCCAATCAAACACATTTCTCTTGCATTTGATCATCTTCTACTCTTCCCTAGAAAAATCATAATAATACCAAATCTACACACCATGGAATTCACCATATCACGTCCAAGCTCACATTGGGCGCCCCATTCCTTTTTTTAAAGGAATTTTTATCAAGTTCCTGGTTTTAGTTGCATGACAGGGCTGTCAACTATCGACTCTTGCAGCATGGGTCCTTCATATTTTCACCAATTTGGGCATTTTATCACACTCTCATGCCAAGGTAGTAAAATCTCACACATGTAGTTTAAGACACATTTTTGTCCCTCACCCCACCTGCCCCCTCCCTCTTTAGATTCTCAAGCGCCCTGGTTACAACAATTAGGGGTGAACAATTAACAATTTCAGTCAGCAAACAATATTCCCGTCCAATTAGGTATACCCCTGTTTGACAATATCGCCCGCCAAGCAATTAAGAAAAGTTGACAGCCCTGCTCATGGTTTACCATTGTTGTGGCCAGATCTCACCAGGAACTGTGATCAATATAAAATTTCTTCTACACGTCTTTCTCTTCCGAAATTTGAAAAACGTGAGTTTGATTTATTTGTTATGTAATCACCTGACCTCAAATTTTAACTGTTCGGAGGCCATAGACAAATGTCTTCATTTTGTGGTCTATTCTTAGAGTAGATGAGGTACAGTTTGGAGTAGTATGGTTTTGAAAAATGGCCCTTAGAAATGAGGTATGGTTTGAAGCTCAGGCAGCAAACACTGCCAAATATTATTCAAGAACCCGTGTGATTAAAGTTAATTCTAGAGGTTTTATAGGATATCGCCATTTTTGTCATTGCCATTGGATGAGCATTTAATCACAAAATCTTCATAAACAAACGATTCTAAAGGTGTTAGGTGTTGTCAACGCAAACTGATCTTATTCTAAAACCATTGGAGCTTGACAATGAACTTCCTATTTTGAACAGCCTTTCAGCCTTGTAGTTTCCTCAGCTTCGTATGTCATGTGGCCTGTGTCCTATCACTAGTGGAAATTTCAAATGAGAATTCTTTCAAAAGCAATGCGAATTGGACAAAACTATGAGAATTAAAAATTTTCTCATTTCTTTATTTGAAACTTTAAAGCCTGTGGGACTGATCGGGCATGCTATACTAATTATCATGTGACACTTTGTTTAAAGCAATGACAGAAGTTAATTAGAATTTCTCATTCATTTGGATGAGAAAGCATGCCAGCAGGGTTAAAAATGTCATAGAAATGAGAAAATTGTCAATTCGTATAGTTTTGTCCAATTCTCTTCACTTTTGAAAGAATTCTCATTTTAAATTTCCAGTGTATACTGCCTTGTTTCTACTATAGTATTTCATGTTAAATACTGTTGTTACTATACACATGTCTTGCTTTGTTTTTCACAGATATTTCCTTCTCTTGATACCCTTACCCTGATATTTTATAAGTTTTGGTTTGTTTTTTAATAAAGCGACGGTTAGTTTTCTTCCCTTGTTTATGCTCTACATCTGCTCCTGCCTGATCTCGATCAGATTTGCTTGGTGGTATATCCTGCAACTGTTCTTTTGTTTTTGTGACACCATTTGGTAGTAGTTTTCGACTTTGTGGTCTATTAAATACCTTCCCCCACGCCCCCTTTTGTGTTGTCCTTTTTGGTGTGGGTGTGCTAGGATCGCCCATACCAACACAAAATGGCGTCGGCTGCAATGGATCTTCTTCTTCTAAATCAGAGTCAAATTGCATGATATTAAGAGCATTCGGATCACATGTGGGCGTTGTTGGCGATATAAACCCTGCTCCTTCATCAAAACTGCCAGGTGGCTCGCCTTCTCCAAAGAAGATATCTGATGGGCTTATTCTTGTCAAAGTAGGTGTCTGCCCCTCCTCTGCATCAGTAGATTCATCTTCCGTTGAAGACTCCCCAAATGACTCTTTGTCCAAACTACTATCCCCTTCATTCATACTATCCTTCCTGCCATTCTCATCATGTAACTCTTTCTCATTTAATGTCAACTCAGCTAATGCTACATTAATTCCCGGACTAAACTGTCTTCGCATCCGTGGAGAATTTGTTGGACTGGCTCTAGGAGACATGTCTCTCCGGAAATCAGGAAGCTCAAGGTGGTTGGCAGACTGACTCGTATCAAGGAATTTGTCCATGTCTTTGTTGTCACAGGCAGTCTCATACATATCCTGAAAAGTAAACATCAAAAAAGATAATGAGACAAACACTCAAAAGATACTTTCACATGAACTGAGCAGTTCACAAAAGGCATTGTTTAGCAGTTACTCATTTTGTAGCTGAACATCTTGATGATAATAGATAAAATTTAAAATATTGTCAGGTGTATACTGGCAGATATGAGCAATCAGGTGCATTCAGCATGATGTATGTCTATTTTGGGATTTCATGAAAAATTGTTATTGACAAATTTGGTAATCTATTACAATATTTTTTCAAAGGTCTATTCAGTTTAAGGGTGGTCTGAACCCCTGGAATTATGGAAACTTTCTGGCCTCATAACTGCTAAATTATTAGTCTATAAAAGAATATAAAAGTATACATTTCTAGAATGGAAATGACTTGATGAATTCATCTGTGAGGTCCAATTTGGGCTAAAATGCTCATTTTTGGAGAAAATCACAAAAAAAACAGGTTTTTTGGCCCAAATTTTTTCGCGCAATGTAATAAAAAAATTGTTTGGCAAAAAAAAATTTTATTAATTTTTAAAAACTAGATTTTGGACCTCACAGATGAATTCATCAAGTCATTTTCATTCTAAAAATGTATACTTTTATATTCTTTAGACCAATAATTTAGCAGTTATGAAGCCCGAAAGTTTCCATAATTCCAGGGTTAAGACCAACCTTAAATAGACATCAATTGAATATATGAATACAAAAGCCACCTAAGTCCATACTTAAACCAAATTGAGTTAAGCATGGGAAAGTGTTCCTTTACATAGGCCTGTCATATGTATGAAAGAACAACTCAAATTCATCCTCTGTGTCTATTGAGCATGTGAAAAATAGCATGTATGAAAGAATCACCCAATTCCATGATTTGAGTCTTGTAACACATTGATTAAAATCCAGTATGTATAAAAGTCCACTTGTAACACATTCATTGCTAGAGAGTGACTTTTGAAAAAAATGGGTTTAATAAAGGAAAGTGTGTGGTTTATATTACATGGCAGAATGCTTATCAACATTATACATACATGTGCGCTTTATTTTGTATTATCTTACTAGTGGTAATATCATTCTAACATTGTTGTCTTTGTATATGATTCAAAGAACCACCTAAGTCCAAAATTTAAAATGAACCCCACGAAGTCCCTGAAATGCTAATCGTCATACCTAATACAGGTTAATCCACTCATTTGCACGTAAAACTTACCATATTGACCAGGTAAATCTAACTGAAGGAATTAAAATGATACACAGGTTTTTCTCTCAAAATCACGTCCCATGGACTTAGGTGGCTTTTGTATTCATGTATTCAATTGCTGAACATTAATGGCAAGTTTATAATCTGTGCCCAAAACAATTCACTTAATGTTTTCCTGATGCTCATTTCTTGATCTCGACGTACATCACTGTGTGATACACCTGGTTTTCACATCCTGTCACTATGTGATACGCCCAATATTAAATATTTGAATGTTTTAATAATAATAGTAACCATTGTTTATATTTTTGAGTAAACTATATCATTCCCATTATGTCCAAAAGTGGTACCTTTTTGAAAGTGGGTGAGTGACCTCCAGCTGAACTGTATGCACATGTGCACCGGTAATGCATTATTCATAAGAAATCACAAATTTGATCAATACCGTAAAACCTCATCTACATGCATATATAGCGTTTTTGATGAAAGCTCAATTTATATGAAACAAGCGTGAAATTGCCAATACAATAGATTGGTCTTACAATAATATACAAATATTTACTGCTCATGAGGGATCTGGTGGAATCTATTGTCCCCGAGGTGAACTGGAGACCGTGAGCCTACTATTAAAAATAGTAGGCTCACGGTCTCCAGTTCACCGAGGGGACCAATAGATTCCACCAGATCCCGAATTTAGAGCAGTAAATATTTGTTTTATATCCTTCATTAATATAATTCTTTGTTCATTGATTGGTTAAAATAAATGTAGGCTAGGCCTAGTCAAAGCTAGGCTGGCCTTGCTTTGTTTTGATTGAATGCGCGTAGGCCTACATGCATGCATGCACAAAGCACGCATACAGTTGAGTGGCTAAAGCTTGCCGTGAAAGTTGTAAATCTCTACAATACCGCAGTGAAACGAGTAACCATGTTCTCTGTTATTTTACCATGAAAATTAAGATACTGATACTGATGTAACTCAGATTTATGCCATGAAACCGCCAGATTTAAGCTGCACTTCTGTGTTGCTTGTAAAGCTTCATAAGACAACATGACTTGCTACACATTAATACCCCGAACCGGTACTGATAACCCATGTATGTGGCGAGTTGCACCAATCACTAGGAACTGCGACGCGGCTATGCGGTCATACGCGCTCAGAGGGAGATAGTAAAACTATTTCCGGGAGATAGTACTTTGAATGGTACCCGTTCCTCATCGACCGCTTTTTGATTGCTTTGCAAAATAGCAAAACTATTTTTGGTCACATGATACACGTTTAACCAATTAATGAACGAGAATATATTAATGAAGGATATAATACTTGTTATATATGCTTGGATCTATCATTTATTTGCTCAAACTCAATACTGGCACCTGGATTAATTTCGCTTTCATCACAAGCACTCTATATGCTTGTAGATGAGGTTTTACGGTATTCATGCTTGCCTATCCATGCGCGTATTTTCTTGGGGCTTTTGGAGGCGCCAGCCCCCGGGGTAAAAGCAGAGGGCGGCCAAAATGAAGGGGCGGCGGAAGAAGAAGGGGCGGCAAAAACAGGGGCGGTAAAAACGAAGGGGGCGGCAAAAAGAATTAGTAAATAAAAAGGGCTGAAAAATTTGATAAAGCATAAAAAAATTTGAAAAAATGGTACTATACATCAAAATGTGCTGCTTTTAGGGCACTAGCGCCTCAAACCCTTTTTTTTTTTTTTTTTGCTCTTCACTTTTTCAAACGACCGAGAAAAAAATTGGGTCAACCTTTTCGGGCTGTTGAGGAAGGGGCGGCAAAATTGAATTTTCTTCAGCCCCCCCCAGGGGTTGGGGCAGCCACGGTAAGCCACTGATATCTGTTTGGTTAAAATTTTTCTCTGGACATAGCGGACATTGGGGAAATTGTTTTTTAGGGCATAACTGGGGTGAAATGGGACTTTAAAACGTTGGGCTACACATATGATAACTTACTTTTGCTTTGTTGATTTTCCTGAGCCAATCTGATGTATTTTGGGTTGTGATGATATACCAAGTACATGCGCAATTATAGTCATCGCTACATAACATCACAAAGCCACCTGAAACAAAAAATGGACACATTAAGATATTAATGCAATTATTTGTCTATAAATCAGAAATAACTGTGCAAAGTTATTATAGATCAGTCTCTCTCTATGTGCCATATCCAGTGACGTGGGCGACCATGGAATCTCAAAAGCTTGATGTTATCCACACCCGTCCAGGCTGCGATACGCTGAAGATATATGTTGTCCTCTGGCGCCCTCTGTCTCTCCTTCCATTAATCTTCCCCGTAAGGAACAAACACTCCAGATCATCTTTCCTCATACAGTGGCCCAGGAAATCAAGTTGCAGTTTCCGGATCTTCCTCAGGAGCATCCGTTGACTGCCAGCTCTATGCAATACTGTTTCATTTGTGGTGTGACTGGTCCAAGGGATCTTCAACATTCGTCTGAGGAACCACATTTCCGTTGCTTGCAATCGATCTTCCATTGCCTTTGAGACTAATCAGCTCTCGCAACCATATTTCAGAATTGTAGATCAGTATGTCTTGTATAGTCATGCATTGGAAAAAGTTAACCTCAACCATGGTAAAAGGAAGCAACTGTTAGTGAGGTAAATCTAAGATGATACGCCTTTTTACCACAATATTAGTATTACAGCCGATGTGCACTTACTCCCATCTTTAAGCTCAGCCGTTTTCACTGTCTATTCTAATTGGTGGTCAACAAATCCTAAGACTGTTTTCTTTTCTTAACAATATTAACATGACTTGAGTGACACATGTACTGTACACCACATGGTTATCACATGAACACCACACCCTTTTTTAAAAATATTAGTATTTTGCTGATTTATACTTACTCCCATCTTTAAGTTCAGCCGTTTTCACTCTGTCTATTCTAATTGGTGGTCGACATATCCTGAGACTGTTTTCCTTTGTCTGGCCTTTCTTGCATATTGTCATCATGTCTGTGAAGATCACTATCGTACCTTCAAACTAGAAATAACAGATCAGATGTTTAGCCTAGCATGATCATTTTCATTCATGGTTGTTTGATATGGCATGTAGAACTGTATTCATTTTTAAGCAAATGGCGCTATTTATTTTAAATCTTATTTGCATCTTTACAAGGGGTAAATGATATTAAACATCAGAAAAATGATGGGCTAAATTGAACTTAATATATATGTAAATAGCTCCCTCAATTTGCACACAAATATACAATTTGTGGATACAGCTTTATTCCATAAGCGGTATAATCCCTGCCTTGATACTAGGCTGCCAGTGCATTGATTGGTCACCCCAGGTTAAATATGAAATAAATAAATAAATTTATAGAACCTGGTCCTATCATGACCAAAGTATGTCTCTGCATGGAGTGCCCATTTAGACAAACAAGCAAACACCTAACACTACTTTAGTTTGTACTGCGCTTATACTGGGATTGATCCTTTATCTTGGCTGGCCAGCATATACATATGTGTCTCACATGAACATCACATGAGTATCACATGATCACCACATGAGTATCACATGATACCACAAGAGTTTCATTATGTACAGCTGACAAACAAGCAAATAAACAAACTTATCCTACTTTTGTCATAATGATCTCTTAGCTTGACTGAGACCTAATAATATACAACCCATCTTGGCTGGCCAGTACATATACATGTACATGAACATCACATGAGTGTCACATGGTCACCACATGAGTATCACATGATCACCACATGAGCATCACATGCACAGCTGGCAAACAAGCAAATAAACAAACTTGCCCTACTTTTGTCACATTGATCTCTTATCTTGATTGGGCCCTCATGTACAACCCATCTTTGCTGTTCAGCACATTCATATACCTCACATGAACATCACATGAGTATCGCATGATCACCACATGAGCATTACATGCACAGCCAAAAAATCTTACCCTACTTTTGTCATATTGGTCCTTTATCTTGACTGGGCCCTCATAGACAACCCATCTTGGCTGACCAATTGCACCTTTAATTGGAAAGTGTAGATCCAGCATGATTGGGCTAGCTTCTATCAGCTGAAAAACATAATCATTTAAATCATAACATAATGTAACAACTATTAAAATATAAAGGTTGCTCCAAGAAGCATCTTTTTTACAAAATGGAATTAAATGAATTACTATACATCTCTTACCATTTTGACTTTATCAGACTACACCCCTGGATGCAGGGAGTATTTTTGGCCAATCACACATCTCATACCTTTTAGGCTTCATCAGACCCTATACCTACTGGGGTATTTCTGGCCAATCATACATCTTTTATCTTTTTCACTCTATCAGACTCTACCCCCCTACTGGGGGTATTTCTGGCAATGGTGTCAATTTGTCTTGAAATGATGGGGGCAGTTGCCCTGAATTGAAAACAACAAAAAGGTTTTGCCAAAGGGTGTAGTAAGCGGGTAAACAGGATGGATGAAGTACAGGGGCCCTGAGGGTTCAAGAGCCCGATCAACTATATGGGTTAGGAATAGGGTTGATAAAGGAGATATTAAAAGGACCCACACTCTCCTTGTTCGTGTATCCCTGAGGCTCCTGCTACACCCTTGCAAAAAAGGATGAACACATCAACTCCCCACTCCCAGATCAGATTGATGCCCATTATTTCTGGCCAATCATGGAACTCTTACCTCTTGGACTTCATCAGATCCTGACCCTGCTGGTGGTATTTCTGGCCAATCATACAGCTCAATTCGTTCTACCATTATCTTCATCTTCTTTGTTTCTTGTTCACGAGTCACTTCTTGGTTCACAAGGTCACAGAATGTCTTGACTTTGGCCAACTGATAAGAAAATACCGTAAAATATCAAAAATAAGCATGTGCATATTAACGCAATGATAAAACAAAAACAATTTTTTAGGATTTTTTCATTTTTTTTCTTTTAAGTTACAAATATCTGTAACATAGATACAAATTTTTATGGTAGTTCAAATTTATAGTACATCTTTCTGATCATAAGTTATTTTTATTATTTTTTACTACCCTGGAATGTGCCGCAAACATGGAATGCATTTTCGGCTATGGGTCAATTTTTCAAAATGGCCTCTATATTATTTTTTGGAAAATTACAAAATTAAAGTCTGTGCACTTTCAGATTCTCAACAGTCCCTCTTTTAACTTGAGTACCCTCCTCCTGATGCTCTAAGGTTTGAAATCAACAGGTCCTTATTAAGTTTTGCAAATAATAATATATGTTTAATTAAGGTTAATAGTTTGAATGTCATACTGGTCCATGTTGATGTGACACTTTATAAAACTGAGGCTAATGCGGCCCATACACATTAATCAATATCAAAGACCCTAGATATAAGAATGGATACAAAATCTGCCATTAAACACGCACAATGGTGGATTTTGTATCCACTCCTGCATATTTTGAATGTGTATGGGCTGCATAAGACTTCAGATAATACAGAAATCAATAACAGATAAATATACATGCCAAATGGCAGTTATAATCAAATGCAGCAAACCTTTGACGAGCACGACTACCCCGATGTTGCAATTTCGGAGCTAACAACGCGTACGGCGTACAGTTCATTCCTAAATTTCCACTCTGCAACAGCAGATTGCCTCAGCAGCCAATCAGAGACAACTGTGTCCAACACAGTAAATACGTGATGTATACTTACAATACGCGCTCATCAAAGGTTTACTGCATTTGATTATAGAATTGATATTGAAGTCAGGATTGAGTGCATGTAGCTGACTTGGGTAACATTTTTACCCTGAAGCATAGTATATTAGCGGGCCAGCACATTGATTTTAACAGGCTTTTGGTGTGAGGGCTCACCTTATTTCTAACACTATGCATAAGCATATACCATATCATCATTTGTGCCAATGGCAATAATGAATACGTTATAGTAATCCTTTCCATTGTATAAACCAACAAATCACCAACATTAGGGTTTGTTACACTCTCTCAAAATAGTGTTTGTTACACTGCCCCTCCCCGTAGAACAATGTCCGTCTCCCAATATACACATCATTATGTTTAGATTAGAGGGAGATGTAGTATGCCTAAATAGACAATGCGCATCTTTGTAATACCTACCTCCCTCAATATAGCTTGTTTATCAGTTTCATTTTCTGTTTTTTTGGCTACAGCCTGCAGCAGTAATGGATACTTGGTAATTCTCTGCATTGGATGCACCAACAACTCACTAAGTTTGCGCCGAGTTTGCTTCCGACTGTAGTCCTGACACCACTAGAATAAACAATAAATTAGTTAGAATACATTATTGTACTCATTATTGTAAAAGCACAAGAGCTGTATGATTGACCAGAAATAGGCCTACCCCAACATGATACCCCCCCCCCCCAGCATGGACAGGGAACTGATCTGATGAAGTCAAAAGATAATAGCTCTATACTTTTTACGAAATCTAATATCACAGAAATCTAATGCTTAAGAAATTCAAAGATATCTAAAAGCTCTACTTTGATTGGCTACTTTGATGTTTATATTATGTAATTAACCAATCAGTGTTAGTGTACCTGCAACAACAATTCAGCTGCTCATCATCTTCTGTTTTTCTATTAACAAACCCAATCTAAAAGCTCTATTGTGATTGGTTACTCAGATGATTATATCATGTAATAAACCAATTAGAAATACTGTAAGAAAGAGTGTACCTGCAAAAACAATTTCAGCTGGTCATCTTCCTTTAGTTTTGCTTTTAAAAATTCAATACATAATCCTTCCTCTGCACAAAACTTGATGTAGGGCTGGAAATGATCACCAAACTACAATGGAAAAAGAATAAACACAAGCTATCTTTGTGATGCAAAATTCAATATGACCAGTCATCTTAGGCTATTTAAATAAAGGCACTTAATTTAATGCCCACGTGACCAGATGGGCACTGACATTATAGCTTGTAGACAGGAAGACTGGAAAAGTGACCTCTGGCGCAGCGGGTTGTCTTTCTGTGTATTTCAATTGGAAACGCGGGAGGCATGTGCAAATATTCTAGCAAATTTGCTGGGTTTTTGCAACTTTGTAGCATTATTGTAAGAGTTTCTGTCAATAACTTTTTGTCGCTGTCGGTAAAAACTTCCAAAATTTAGTTCTTGAAAACATTGTGCAAAAGCAGAATCCCCCAATTTGCAATGGATTAGCCTATTACATTTGTAGTAATTTTGATGATATTTGTCTGAGAAGTTCCTATCTGTTAGCATCATTGTATCACATCTACTGATCACTTGGTGGTCTTGTTATGGTGGCGCCCATAGGTCATGTCGGCATTAAATTAAATGCCTTTTATTATATAGCCTAGGATGACTGATGATGCTCTCCCTGCTTCCCTTAAGGCACCCGATCCACAGGGCAAATTATCTGCAACCCCTTGAGGTGATTCTAACTGCTGCTAACACTATAACCCCCTGGATACTACTGGTCATCTAACAGCATTTCTGATAGGTTGATAACTTGAAATGCTCATTTCAATTGCCAATTATGAGTAGACTTTAAACTATTTATGGTCAAACTTGCATTTGCAGATGATCTTATTAATACCCTCCTTGATTGGTTCAATATTGGACACAATATTCATTTTGGCCAATCAACAGGTAGTTCTCGTACATGGGGTTAAACCAATAGAAAAAACTACCAATCTATACTGGATTTGCTTTGTTTCTTTTTTATGGTGCCAACAAATTGCACATGTGGGCAACAATGATTATGGTTAGACCAAACACCGTACCAAAGTCAGCCAAATTCAAGCATGCTCACAGGACACAGGCTTTTCCAACCTACATATTATTAATCTATGATCTATCTTTTAATCTATGATCTCACCCCTTCAAAAGCCTTAACCACTTCACCAGCTGAGAGAGGTTGACTTGTTTCCCTAGTAATCTTCATGACATTAATGAGTTTTTCCTTCCAAAATGTGGAGTGTTTATACTCAATATCTGTAATGTTGCTGAAGATTTTCCCTGACTGGATCTGATGAGAGAACAATTGATTCAAGATTACTGGTGTAATTGTAGAATCTAGTCCATCCCCAACCAGGTTAGGGTTAATATTAAGGTTAGCATTGGGGTTAGGGCTAGGGGCTAAAGTTGGTAGGGTTATAGAGTTATGGGTGGACCAAATTGCCATATTTTTCTATGATAATATTCAATTTTCCAAGATCAATATATATATATATATATATGGATGCCCAAAGTCAGCCTAAAAGGTGCATGGGGAAAACAAGGAGGAAAAGAATTTGACTTTCAACTCTACATTTCAAGCAAAAGCAGTTGGATACCCATGTACACAGGCCCGTAGCCAGGGGTGCAAAAAAATGCCAAAGGCCCAAAAGTCCCTTTTTGACCCAAAAAGTCACATTTATGCGAACGTGGCGAGTGAAAAATGTCCAAATCCGCCCCAGTCCAAAAAGGTCCAAATTTTGGAAAAAAAAGTCCACTTTTTCAAAATCAGCCCTCCCCAAAAATAAATCCTGGCTACGGGCCTGCATGTACAGATGTTGGAGTGATCAAGCTGGGAAGTAAAAGTGTAAACTCAGCAAAGACAAAAATGTTCTTAAAATGTTTATCCAAAACATTTTAAATGTCAGGTTATATAGATCATGAATATGTTTTTGAAATGTTATTGTAAAATATTTTGGGCAAACATTTGTGCAAAATATTTTGTCAACATGTGCAGTTAAATAAAAATCAGAATGTTATTTTGTTTTGCATCATTTTCAAAAAGGTGGGCTTGGTCTCGGATGGGCAGGACTTGAGCTCGGACACTGAGGTCTTAACTACAACATTGTTACTACTATACTTGAATGTTCTTAAAGCAGCTTCTCCAAAACTTACTGAGTTCAGTATTCCTGCGGCTTGTAGATCAATCAGGCATGTTAAATATAACTGAAATGAAAAAACAATCTTATGTTAACATTTATTCTGAAACCTTTTAGATAAATAAACTGCAAATACCATGTATAGGTCTATTTTAATATAAGTAAAACAAATATCAGGCCCAGTGGCGTAGCGTTATAGGGGCATGTGCCCCCCCCCCCCCATCAGAACTGGTGCACCCCCATTATGGTCGGTACCCCCCCCCCCTCATTATGATGACCCATGCTATGCCACTGATTAGGCCAAGAATTGAACAAGCTATGACTCACATCAATGATATTATTGATATGTGTCATTAACTCACCATGTAGTCATACTTTATTATTATTAAGCAAATAGAATATATCAGGCCAAGAATTGAACCTTGCGGAACTCACATCAATGATAACTCGTATATTCTTGATACATGTGACCTGTGTGTGGACAATCTCCCAGATTGCTTCTTGCTGAACAATGACATTCTTGCAGTAGGCCTACTTTTTAATTATGATTAGGTAATAACATTATTAGACCAAGAATTGAACCCTGTGGAACTCACATCAATAATAACATTATTAGACCAAGAATTGAACCCTGTGGAACTCACATCAATGATAACTCTGATATTCTTGATATAGGTGACCTCTGTGTGGACAATCTCCCAGATGGCTTCCTGCTGTTCAATAACTTTCTTGGGCAGCTCTGCATGGTTACTAACTACATCCCTCCAATTATCCTCCTATGGACAATAAACAAACAAAGTGAGGATTACAACTTTTCTGGTTCTGTACTCCTCAATTTCCTCTTAAAACCTTTCCATGTACAGTCATTTAATTTTGACACAGTGGTGAAACATCATAGGGGCACAGAAAGCATGTGCCCCCTAATTTAGAAAAAATGGCTTGCCCATCCCCCCATCAGGCCCGGTGCCCCCCCCAACAAAAATGTGGTTGGTGCCCTCCCACATAGGATGACTCACACTTTGCCACTGAAAGTTTGTTAAACCATGAGACACCTTTTACCATATTGGGCCAAGAATTGAACCCTGTGGAACTCTCATCAATAATAACTCTAATAGCATAATACTTACTAAGGTAAGTAGTTCAGTATCATCCTCCCTCTGTGGATAAGCAAATATGAGGCTTGGAAACTCTGGCAAGCCGTGTAACATGTAGTAATCTAGCTTGTCTTGCAGCATTTGCAACTTGGGATCCATCTGGAAATAATGCAACAGATATTTATTGGGATATGGTAATGTTTTGCATCAGGACTCTATGTTTGATTCAGTACTAATGTACGTCATGGCTGTTTGATGTGATCATTTATTAGTTTTTCTAACAAAACATTTTCAATTCTAGACCTGATAATACCAACAACATTTATCACACTAATATACATAAACACATCAAAAGAAATAAGTCCCCCTCTGAAAATTTCGTCATAACATCGTAAAGTAAAACTTTGTACCAATAAACTTTATTTAGAAATAATTATATGATTGTTTACTAAGTGTTTTGTGAAAATGAAAGATGTCCATGACTTCATGGCTGAATGAACCCAAATTGAAGACAAAACTGCCCTTTCCAAAAGTCACAAAGTAGGCCTATGCTTGTTAACTGCAAAGCGTATTGGGACAAGGAATGGAACTGGCCATCTTACAACTCACTGTGCTGAACTCTGCACCAAGGGGATTTGCATGGCTGAATGATCAAGAATCGATACACATTACAGTAAATGTTCACTAGGTGAGGATTTTAAACTGCACTCAAACACATGGGGTTTTCCATAAGTAACAAGCCATGAATCAACTTTTGTGACAAGCATAGGCCTACTTTGTGACTTTTGAAAAGGGCAGTTTTTGCCTTCAATTTAGGCTCATTCAGCCCTGAAGTCATGGAAATCTCTCATTTTCACACAGCACTTAGTAAACAGTCATATAATTATTTCAAAGTTAGTTTCATTGGTACAAAACGAAACCTTACAATGTTATGACGACATGTTCAGAGGGGACTTATTTCTTTTGATGTGTTTATATATTTTATAGCTATTTTTAACATTTAACTTTTTTTTTTACTTCTTTAAATTGCACATTTTTTTTTTTTTTTGAGGCGCTATTTACATACATTTGAATTTAAATTAGCCAAATAATGAGTTATTCCTTACATTTCATGTTAAAAGTTTTTTGAAAATTTCCTTGCCATTTGTTAGTCTTTTTTCTGATGTTCTAATGCCATTATACAAGTATCTACCCCTTCTAAAGATGTAAATAGAAATTTACGATAAATAGCGCCATCATTTTTCACCTTTTATGGTCATGAACATTTACAATTCTGATATTTTTGAATTTTTAAAGAAAAATTGTAACTTGTCATCTGTAGTCGACACCCCGGGTCGACGTAGAGAGTTAATTCTCTGCCAACATATCTCCCCTTTGTGGACGATTTTGGAATTGGCATGAAAAATCCATCAAAATGAGTACTAACAAGCCTATAGCTATTGATATTTTGAAAAAATATCTCAAAACATGGACTTTTTATGATAAAGTCTATATGGCCAGCAAGCAAAGCATTAATTTATTTTTTTCTTTTATTGGGTTATTCCATTTAAAATCCACATCCCCCCTGTGCAAGATTTTGGAAATGTCTTCCACAGGGGGAGTATGAATTTTAAATAGAATGAATAGCAGCTCCTTTGAAACTCACCCTCCCTCAATGGAAGATTTCGGTTGAATCTTTCTCAGAGGGTGCAAGAAATTCAAATGGAGCTGCCTAATGTGAAATTCATATTCCCTCTGTGGAAGATATTTCCAAAATCTTCCACATGGGTAGTGTGGATTTTAATAGCCCATTTATAGTAAAATTTGTAGCGGTTGCCTGGATAATTAATATTCCCACCAAGCTATATGATTACTTGGAAACACACTGTGTATCCATTATGCTTAAAATACATTTAACAAGACGAGCAGTGGCATGAATCCATCTTGAACAGTGTGGGGGTGTGTGTGTGTGGGGGGGGGGTAGAAATATGCCCAAAAAATTTACAGGCCAGTCGGGCCTGTAACTCTGAAAATTATTACAGGCCCGGGTGAAAAGTTACTGGCCTGAACATTTGAGAGCTTTTAAATGGGACATTAAAGCACCTTCATACAAAAAAGCTGTTTTTAGAAAATGTATTGAAAAACATATTAACGACAATCGACATCCTGTTTGTGATTTTAGAAAAGGACATAAATATTAAAATGCAATATTTGCCTACATTAAGGGATCGGGAATGAGCGTTTTGAGCGTTTCGACAGTATTTTTTGTGGAACATGAGAGCACATCAGACATATCGAATTGCATGCTGAATACGAAGAATGTCTTTCGGATATCAAATAATTTTCATTTTTTGAAATTCACGATATAATACAAATTTTATGACAAATTATTAAAATTTGATATTTTTCACATTTTTGATATATAACAGTCCTCGAAGTTAATCTTATAAATCTAATGACATATTCTTAAAGTGTATCTAGCTGGGAGGAAAAGCCGACGATCAATTGAACATTTTGACCTTTCATATTGAAGATATGGATTTTTTTCCCAAAAAGACCTAACTTTTTTTGGTGTTTTGGGAAAAAATATCCATATCTTCAATACGAACGGTCAAAATTTTCAATTGATTGTTGGCTTGTCATCTCACCTACATACACCTTAAGTATAAATCATCAGATTTATAAAGTTTTCTTCGAGTACTGTTAAATATCAAAAATATCAATTTTTAATCATTTGCCATAAAATGTGTATTACATTGCGAATTTCAAAAAATCAAAATTATTTGATATCAGATGGACATTCTTCGTATTCAGAATGCAATTCGATATTTCTGATGTGCTTTAATGTCCCACAATAAATACTGTCCAAATGTTCATACCCCACCCATTAATAAAACATTTCATTTTCAGAGCAGTATCACAAAAATTCCTTGATTATCTGTTAAAATAATTGCTTATCGGTTATTCTATGCTATTTGTAATGTTCTGATGCCCACAAATTTTGAGACAGCACTTTAAAGTAATATAAGGCGGTCACAGGACAAAATTGTGCTCACTTTTCGGATTGAAATTAAATTTATTCCATACCGTGCTTCGTAAGTGATTTAATAAATAATTACAGATTGACGATGTATTCATGAATCATGTATTTGAATATTAAAAAAAAAAAAAACTTATACTTTGAGCTTTAAAAGTTACCGCAACTAGACTGCAGAGTCGGAAAGTTACTGGCCCGGCCCGTAAGCTCCATTTCAACACTGTGTGTGTGTTAATATGAATGGTTAAAAAGTGGCTTAAAAAAGGGTCATTTTTCCAAAAAGTGAGGGGGGGGGGCACACATCTCAGTATCCATCCCTCAAAATTGCACAATGCTCATGATGTCAAGAAAAACTTTCAAACACTTTTTGTTAATTTTTAAATTGAAACAATTAATATCAAATAATGTATTCTGACCAGAGTCTGGTAACCATGGTAACAGGAAACATGGAATTGACTTTAGCTAGCCTTGTGTACATTGCAAACGTGTCCTTCAATTTAGGAAATGCTTAGATCTAAAGCTTACATCCTTTATTGTCACCAACATCCCCTGTAGGCCTACCTGTTTTATACACTATAAAAATTCCTGAATTAACAGTTTTTGAACTTTTCAGAACACTTTATTTCTGTACTTTATGCGTAAAAGTACAGGAGGCAATACTTACGATTAATACTACAGTTCACATTCACAATTCTGGTTTAGTGACCCTGCGCACCCTGTGTTTTCAATACAATTCTTGTTTATCCTGCGCATTAGGGTTAGGGTTAGGGCTAGAAGGGTTAAGGTTACACTCATAGGCGTGATTCCGGAGGAGATAAATCCCCCAATATTTCACCAGGGGGATGGTCCATACAATCACCCCCCGCCAATGTTGATGCCTGATAATGGGTTTTTGACCAAATTAACCTCATATTTACCCATTTTAGCTTCGCATGCATATTTATTCTACTTTTACACCATACTTCATCAGTTTAGCTTCAAAATAGCAAAATTTTTTGTGTGCTTCGCGCGCAATTGTACCATAAACTTATTCTGTCGCCAAAAGGTTCTGAATTGACTATACTTGAAGAATTTTTTTCCAACTCCATCCCCCCCATGCATGTCAAAAAGAAATCTACACCACTGGTTATACTTGTGTGCAGGGTATACCAGAATTATTCCCACATTTACAAGGGTATATTTCATAATTATTATAAACACTCCAACATGCTTATAGGCCTAACAGCAAGAAACATGTTGGTGTTTTAATATTAAACCTGGGGGGTACTCAAGTTTGGTTTTGGTTTGGTCCAGTTAGGCCAAGTAAAAATAAAAATATGTTTCTCGTCCGGGGTTTTTAAAATTAGGAGGATGAGGGGCTTTTTATTTTCTATTTTTTATTGGAAAACGACGCTAAATACCTGTATTTGGCACCATATTTTTGGTATTCGACATACAGATTGATATCTGAGAAAAAGAAGGAGGCCCTTTTTATTTTATTGTTTTGAGAGATAAGCCCCTCTAGTGATCACAAAACTCTTCTTAAATGATGTAAAATATGCATTTACAAAGCCGTAAAATAAGTCTCAATTTCTGAAACATCTTTTTCAACAAGTTATAACTGAAAGTTTACAAAATAAAAAGAAATTTGAAAAATCTCCAAAAAAGGAGGAGGGCGTGGACGAGAAACATTTTTTTTTTACTTGGCCTTAAATAAAGTCAAATAAAGCACACCCAGTTTGGACTTTATTTCCTACATAAATAAACAGCTATTTAATATAAACACCACAGGCCTACATACATGTACATATACACTTTAATACATACATAATGCACAGGTCTGTTGTATGATTATTTCCCAATTAGTCTTATCCAATTCACAAAGCCAGACCAAGACCTATGATAACATCTTTAATAACACTCACCTTTAATAACACTCACATGTGATTCTGGGTGTATTCACTAATTAACTAATAGCTAATTAATGTCAGCTAATTCATGTCCAGTCAAATAACGCACAGCTTCCACAGCAATTCATCCTGGTATACCTGCCATGGTAGATAGATAGATTCCTCCACTGCATTGATGTACTATAAATCCACAACATACTCATCTATTAAGGCACAGTTCTTAACCCCAATACATTTGCACATTCAATGAATGACCTTTGAAAATTTGGGTACAAAAACTCATACACTGAAACTTGAGGTCAAATTTTGCACTATGATTGTTTAATTGAGGTTATTGAACTATGTCATTGGGATGAGGCCTTTGTGGTCCATAGTGCTAGTAGTTCCTGTACGATCACATGATAATACAAACCAATGCAAAACAGTAGTAATATGTGTGATAACAAGTTCAGCTATAAATTCAAAGTAACATCTCTACAGTTCAAATTCCATTTGTCAGATTTAATGAAAGCCCCGGGTGAAAGCCCAATGCTAATATTTCACATTTTGTTCGCTCACATCACCATTTAAATTGATTTCGTTAAAGTTTCGCAGAACAAACGACACCCGAAAATAAGAATACCTCAAAATTGTTCACATAAATAGAACTGAACTCTTTGGAATGAGAGTATTTACATTGTCAAAATAATTGTGTATAGTCATAGACCGTAAAAGGATATGGTCTATGGAATCAGTAGCAAATCAGTAATACCTATTTATAAGTTTTCCTTGATCAGAAATAATGATGGCAATTTAAAAGGCAACTCCCATTTCAAGCCTATTGAAATATTGCCATTAAGTAAGCTTACCATACTGATTAAGCATAATTTCATGATTATACATGCAGGAAGTGGAAATAATATATTTATCTTGTTTTATTTTCACTCTCATTAATGCAAACATAACAACACACATCAATGAATCAATCAATTATCTAAAAATCATAAAATTATGCATTTAAATCATTACAGGTAATCGTAATAACTTACTTTTTAAAGTTTCAAATTATGATAAAATCACCATTATTTACTATTTCTGATCAAGGGAAACTCCCTGGGAAACTACGAAATTTGATTCAGTGCTGCAAAAATTAAGTACATATATTTACAAAGAAAACGTAAGTATAGACCAAATTGAAGTGACAATAAAATACCAGTTGGTCACTTCAGATGGTTAAATCGCTGTATGCAGACATAAAGAAAAATATTGAAAATTATGTAAACTTTCTAAAAAAGCTGCTTCAATCACCAGGGGAAAATACCCCCCAGTCAGTACTCTTTATCCCATCAGATGTCCCCCAGTAAAAACCCAAAATTAAAACAATTTCCACTTATTGTAGCAATTTTGCACAAAATTTGTTGATTTTTACTCTGCAATTCACTTTGCCCATCAACTCCCACTGACCCAGATAATTTGGTTATTCCTGATTGGGCTGAAATAAATAAAAAATAAATAAGTAAATAATCAGTTTATATTACAACAGGAGATGATTGCCAATTTATAACGCCCAAAGAAATATTTGGTACACTGGTTAACTCATTCTTAATTCTTATATTTAGCAATTTTTACATAAACAGCTTTGCAAGTTTCAGGACAAAAAAACCCCAATAAAATTCTTCCTGGGCATCAACTACCAGACATGCAGATACACCCCCTTGTGTGGGAGATTAGGGTAACATTTCCATAGAGGGTGTATGGATTTCAACTGGAATAACCCAAAACAAAGGTATTTCATATTGCATTGAAAAAAGATAAACATTACTGTAAAAGTGGCCATTTTCGCACTACATTTATTAAACTTCAATGTAAGGAAACTTAGAATCACAAATTTAAAAATAAGGGAAAACAGTTCATAATTATTGGCAAAATGCAAAAAATGAATCATGCAAACATTACCACTTTTACAGTACATTTAAGTGATATTTAGTCCGCACCAAATAGTTGTGCAGTAGACTAGGCCCAAAAAAAAAGTTGTTTGTTTGTCCTCCACCGCCCGCTCCTCAGATGAAGGCCTGACCAATATTTTTTTTTTCTATTTTTTTTTTTTATATATAAAAATAAGTAAAATTCAATATTTTTTCCAGATTTGGAGTATCTCTGGACCTCTTTCATGGTTGAAAATAAAAAAAGTCCACCAAATCATTAAAAGACTATGACATGAACACAAATTATAACTTTAACTGCATATTTTTTTTTTTCACCATGAATGATTGTAGCATTTAGCTCTAGCAAGGTCCAGAAATACGACAAATCCGAAAAAAAAAAAATCCGCCCGCACGCCTTCTTTCAAAGCTGTGGAGGACAAACAAACAATTAATTTTTTTTGGCCCTATTCATGTTCACTCACCTTTGTAGAAACAGCCGGGATGTGAAATAGTTTCTACGCAGCGTAAACTGTCTCATTATTTGCCTGACCAGGAACAGCTCTTTAATAAGAGCTAACGCCTTAAAATCAATTTAGTTGATACCTCCACGAATAGTTAGCACTGTCTAGAATGCTTTTCGCCAGCCCATTCGGGGCTGGTACCTGTTTCAGGTTTGGGGTCAGTTTACTCAAGAGATTATATTTTAGTGGTATTGGAATGATTTTTTTTTTTACTTTTTGTGGTTAAATTTTTTTAAAAATATTTTAATTCGATTTGTTAGGAAAAGTAAGTATGTTTTGCCGTTTCAACGAACGAAAACGAGTGAGTATTACCAAAGTTATGTTTGAACTAATTAATTATGACTTTAAAAGTTTAAAGGCCTAAATGTAACAATAATAGTTAATATATATAGCATCATATGGTCAGCAGAAGAAAATCTGACATCACCTATGATGTCATATCAGTGTCCTTGACCGGGGTCCTTACTCCTTGACCACTGAACAGCGTGATATCATGTTGATAACAGATCTATAGAATCAAAATCTTCATCATATCCTCGGATCATATCACAGATTCTCAACAATCTGTGATCATATGGACCATATTGATGTGAAAGTAGTTATCTATCATATCCTGTGTCGTTTTATGGATAAAAATGACTCAAAATGTTATTGATGAAATGGTTGCTATCATAAACATCAGTTTTGTCTTTTCAACAGGAAAAAGCCATGCAAAATAAAGTTTTTAGGGCCTAGCTATAATATGGGCATAATTTATGCATATAGTATTGAACAATGTACCCCATTTGACATGCACTTATAGATAAATAAATTGTCTTACTTTATTAATTTAATAACTTCTTTATTATAAATAAAATGACACATAACTATTTGATTCATAAAATTACATTCAACAAAATGATTGAAGAGAAAACACACAAGGCACTAGGCAGACTGTTATATAATGGAGTATGTAAGATGCCATGTCCATAGCTTCGCAGGAGTTTCCGACTAGCAATCAACATGATCAGTACATTCAGAAAAACACAGTTTAAGAGTGAAGATTGTAGTGAGTAACCAGTCCTTTATAAATGTGCTGGCCACTATCTATTATAATATAGTAGGCTTAAACTATACATTGCGAATTAATTAAGTTATTTTAAAATAAAATGTACATGTAAGTTAACTCAAACCGGCAGTGTATATATCGAAAGCAGTGAAATCGGACATTCCTAAGCGAAGATATTGAGTTCGTAAGTTCTGGTATTACAAAATTGGAAATTGAGATATCGTGGGTAAAAAGCTGAAAAGACAAAAAACCCAACGACAACAACAACAACAACAACAACAAAACAAACAGACCAGAACAATTTGGAGTACATGTAATGAATTAAAAGAGTTGACATGAGATTAGGAATTAATGTTTTCTGCTGTTTCAGTGTGCATGTTCTCATCGTTGATGGTTTGGTGGACTGTCATGTAGATGTAAGCGTGATCCTAAAAATGCCTTTCACATTGACCAAAACTAATTACAAGACCTCTTCTACATTGAGGCTGGCTTTCCCTTTTAAAGGGAATTTTTATTATTGACATAATCTGGCAATAATGGTCAACTGTTTTCCCGACTGTTTTAAACAAAATTTGATCAAGTATGAAATTTGACCCTTTGACCTTTGATTGACCCTTACACCTTGTGAATTTTGGGAACATGTCAATCTGAATATAGACATCCTTAGCACTTCAAAAAAGGGGGTCATTAAATTCCAGAGAAGCGCAAAGTGAACTCCCTTACAGCCTCAACTATGTCATCTTTCTTCCTATAATTAGGGATAACCATCAAAATTTCATGTTGCCCCTATTGCTACAAAAGATTGTTTTCTGGATAGAACTCATCAATAGAAGTATTTTGGTGGTAAAATGGTCAAAATCGGTCAAAAACTTTTCGAATTATGAATTTTCAAAGTTTCCCATTCTGACCGGTCATTGGAACGAAATAAAATGACAAGGTCCAAAAATATCAATTGGGAGCAAAATTGGCATAAGCATATATTTACCTTTATATATTTCTTTATTTTAACATATATGCAAACATGAAACAAGCATATTGTGAAAGTATCAAAGGGATTCTTATGAAATGGCACTTTACTAGTCAATGGCATAAATTATTTTTTCAAACCGAGGCATTGAAATCATGCATTTAGCGAACATTTGCCAAAAATCATCCAAGATGGCCGATATGGCACAAAATCAAAATTGCACTAAGTCCAGGTAAACTTTTTTTTTCACAACCAAAAATGTTGATGTTATTGGGTTTAATATGACCAATTAGTAGGTGTATGCAAATTAAATCTTAAGTGTCATTGAAAGTCATTGGCTCATTCACAACAATAGAGGTTATCCACTTCACTCATCATGCTCATGTGTGACTTCTAACAAAAGGTGCTGGTTCCCGTAGTATTCCTCATTCAAAACAATTCAATACATGACCTCGGAGTTACCTGCATGACTTTCGCGGCTATTTTGAAACAGTTATGGTTGCACATTCAGGTACTTCTTTTGAAAGTTCTAAACAAGGTATAGCCAGCAGCAAGTTGTAGATGGTATGGGCCTAAATATAAGAAAACGTTTAGGGTTGAAATCAGGTGAAAAATACACCAAATGAGCACGAAACTTCACATTTATGTTCAGAAAGGTGTCTTCTTAGCATGATTCGAAAGGAGTATGGAAATTCCAAAGGGAAGCTGGTGATTTAATTTGTAACTCGAGATCTACTTGTTCAATATTGTAACCTTTTTACAGAGGGTATGATAGAGGTATTACTGGCAACTCTGCCAAATTTCAGCTCAGTAGGCCACGTTTTTCACCTGAAATTATTGACTTGAATATTTTGTGCCATTCTTGAGCAGTGCTGAACTCAGCCACTGGCAATTAAGCGCACTGTGGCGATGGACCAATTTTGACTCGCACTTACAGGAAAATTAAATAAGTTATGTTGCTGTAATTTGCAAGATAGTTACAAAATATAATTGGCATTAACTTCCCCAATGTTTACAGAAAAATATTGAAAAATAAAAGAATGAGATCAATTTAGAAATGTCTGTGCAAGCAGTGCACAGATGAGCTCCCTGCATGTCTATGGGAGTGTTCTAATCAAGTTGATGGTTCATTGGTCATCCCTACTATAATATACGGGTTATGTATTTAAAGGCCAATTCCGAAATGTTCCCAGTGAAAGTGTAAAAAATAGATATTGTGTATAAATTCCCTACTAGGGAAGGGTAAGTCATTAAAACTGTCATTTATGTATTTTGAAATAAAAACAAAACAAAAACAAAGAAAAGTTAGACAAAGTTGAAGCCCCATTCAAATACACATGGCATTTTAGTACACCATTGTGCATTACAATCATGCAAAATGTAGAAATTAAAAAACATTATGGAGCAAATCACATGTTAGACAGAAAATGGTGTTTCAGCAACAGTGGCATATTTCTTTTTGAAATAATGGGGGAAATGCGGTATACTCTCTAAATGTAAAAGAGTGAAAAACCACTCTGAATTTCAGAGTGAATTTAAGTTAGCTCTAAAAGAGTGGGTTTTAGCTCTAAAAGAGTGAAAACAGTACACATATTTCACTTGCGATTTCGAGTGAGCCTCACTTGTGTAACAAGATGGCGAACAGTGTGTGAATGAATGGCGAAAAGAAAGCGGATTTGATGAAGAAATAGACAGCATACTCAATAGTGACTACATTTATGTGTAGGTCATAACTCAGTAGCAAGTATACACTTGGTCTGGAGACAACGGCGCAGTAAGCTTAAGTCATATGTGAGCAGTTTGTTACCGCCCAGTTGCCAGTTTACATATGTACGCATATGTAAGCTTATGTAGGTTACGCCGCATCACGCTTCTGTAAACATGGTATTTGTCAAGTGTTATGTCCTACACGTAAGTGTACTCACCATTGAACAGTTTGACTATTAGCTTCACTAAATCCATAGTTTTTCATCATTCATCCCACACTGAATTCGACACATTGTGTATGTGCTTAAGCTTTAGACCAGTTCAACATTCCTAGATCAGGCCCTACCCTAACCTGGGGCCTAGCCTCACAACAATTTAAAGCACATAGTAGCTGTTATGAACTGCTATGATATTCTTGTATATAAAATAGGCCTAAATGAATAAAATAAATAAATGCTCTTTTCTGATTCACTCTTTTCCGGGGGTGAATTTTTTCACTCTTTCTTGAGAGTGAGCTTCACTCTAAAAGAGTTGTCACTCATACAGCTCTTAGAAAGAGTGAAATCTTTCACTCTTTTTGAGTGATTTTTCACTCTTTCACATTTAGAGAGTAGTGAATCCAGCACCTTTTGGCGACAGATTAAGTTTATGGTACAAATGCGCGCGAAGCGCACAAACAATTTTACCATTTTGAAGCTAAAGTGGTGAAATATGGTGCCAAAGTGGAGTAAATTTGTGCGAAGCGCACAAAAATTTACACTTTTGGGGCTAAAATTGCCAAATATGAGGTTAATTCCGTCAAAAATCCACATGCAGGCATCAACATTGGGGGATGATTGCATGGACCACCCTCCCTGGCAAAATATTAGGGATTTACCCCCCCGCCAGATCTACGCCTATGTTCATCAACTTGAAATGCCAGTCCTAAAACATAGATACAGCCTATTATATTAAACACAAACACACAGTAAACATTTTACAAATAAACATATTTATTATCTGCTTCATTTCATATAAAAATGGGATTTATTTATAGTGATTCTTAGCTTTTATTATGCTATAAATTAATATTCAAATATGACTTAATTAGCATAAATATACATATGAGTTGATTCAATGGGATATATGTAGCAATTGTTGTGTACAAATGTAATTCTTAATCATACTAATGTATATTAAAGCCTTAAAGGAGTATTTTGTGATCCTAGCATCCTCTTTTTATGACATTTTTCAGTAGATATCCACGAAAAAATCTTATTCCCAAAATTTCAATTGATTCCGATTTTGCGTTTGTGAGTTATGTGTATTACACTGCTCCATAGACAATGTGTTGTTATTTCGTTCTGGTATACCAGAACGAAATTCAAATTCCACGATATCTTTGCTAAACGAATTAATCTGCAAGAAACGTTTTGTACATAAACATGTAGCCAGAGGTTTCCAGTGATATCAAAATCGCAACTTTTTTTTGAGAAATGTGGGGGGATGATGCTGTGGATCACGAAATGCCCTTTTAATACCGGTATATGATTTCGGTCAAATTTTAATTTGGTTATTCTTTACCAAATATTATATTGGGCAAAAAAAAAAAAAAAGTTGTTTGCTTGCCCTCAACCGACCGCCCTAATTTTGGAAATCAGAAAAAGGGTTTTTTTTCTATTTACTGTACAAAAGAATACCGACCCTATTTTTGGAAATTCCTGAAAAAGTTTTTTTTTCTTTTCAAATTTTTGCATTCTGAAGATGTAAAAAAATGTATTTTAGAGCTTGTGTTCAACATTTTAGTTGTTTTCTAATATTAGTTGATTCATTTTGACACCAAAATTGTCTGATTTTTCATATTTTGAGCCTTAATTAATACAAACATTAGTGTTTCCTAGTAATTAAAAAAAAAAAAAGAAGAAAAAAAAAGAAATCCCGACCGACCGACCCAATTGTTAAAATTCAATTGAGGGCAAGCAAACAATTTTTTTTTCTTGGCCTTATATTAGTAACAACTGTCAGGAAAGTTTTCTGGTCAATTTGAGCCAAACTAATGAGGTAAAATGAAAGAAAACTCACTTACTAACTTAGCCACTGTGGTACTCTGTGGGATTGAAAGTTATACAGTGGCGTGTCCAGGGGGGCTTTGGGTGCTGAAGGCCCCCGCAATTTATGTTAAAAATCATGTAAAATCAGCCATTTTTTGGCAATTTTAACTCTGAAAGCCCCTCTGAGCCCCCCGCAGGATACGATCCTTTACACGCCAGTGTCATACTTGCTCTGTTGTCCTAAAAACACAATCAATTTAAGTGAATCCAATTAGGTCTAAATTGGGATGTGTAAACATCCCGGGTAAACATTACAAATATGTCCAAAAAATCAGGTTTGAAAAAAATTGACCAAACTCATTTTAAAAGACCGTACATTATGGCTTGCATACTATATCATATATCGTTGCAATTTTAATATTATGCTGAATAAGATACGCATATTTTTTAATTGTCTGTGAAAAGGAGGGATCCCTTAATGTATCTAACAGGTTGGGAGCCAGAAGGCATTATATCAATATTGTTTATAATTATCGTATTTAATCAATATATTTAACTTGTTAAGTTGAGCGATAGAGGGCAGCATATAGTGTTAGCCAATGGTGCCATTTATCCCCATTCTAAAATTCAGGAGAATTCAAACGTAATATGATCTTAAAAACATACAAATAACTATTTAGCTCAAGTACTCGTTTCTGGTGCAAGAGGTCCTGGGTTCAATTCCCCGCACTGTAACTTGGCCAAAAAGTATTAATTTCAAAAGTCTGAATTTAATTGGCAACATCTGTAGATTAAATTCAGACTTCTGCTCTCCCCATGGTGCATTTATAGAATTGGATAAATAAACCATGAAATAATTCCAGTTTTGGAGGGGAGCTTCAACCGTTGATCCTGTGGATAGAGTCATTAAGTCATGTATATCACAGTCAGTTTCGAAAAGACTAGGGTGTTCACCCCTGGCTGTCCCAATCTGCCAGTTCGTTCAAGGGAGAGCTCGCTATTTGGGTACCCTTCTGCTTAAGCAGTAAAATATAAATAAATAAAAAATAAATTAAACAAAATAAATAAAAAACAATCTTTCTGGATTTTCCTTTAAAAATTTTACACGTGGAAAGAAAAAGATAAAATAATAAAATTTTTAGTTTTTTTGTTTTTCCTTGTTGTTCTTGGCAAGAAAAAATAAAAGGTTAACCAAGAATGAAAATTCCTACTGCAGACAGTCACTAGGTGTACCTAAATCTCTTGCATTTTCAATTATGTACGAGGGGTTGCCAATGCTTCCAAGCATAGCAGTGTCCTGTACAAATGTCGTAAGTTTTTAAAATCAAAACGATCTCCAGACAAATGAAGTTTTTCCATTTTATCTTTATCACAATCATAGACTCGAAATTAAACGTAAAAAAAAGGTATTCTGACTATTTAACCACATGATACATAGAATGTAATACCTATTTTCTAGCAGCAGTGATACCAGTTTCTTTGTGCATATTTCATTTCAAGATTTAATGGTCACAAAATTCTTCTGTTTCATACTGTGCACTTCAGAATGTGACATGTAAATATATTACTCTTTATAAAATGTAGGCCTACTTACATTGTTGTCATATTTTAGCAGTATATCTTGGTAGCAATATTATGTTGCATGTCAAATCATCTTGTATCAACCACCTTCAGTTGATAGCAACATCCAGAGGCAGATCCAGGGATTTGAGAGGGGCACTCATGAAAAAGTTGCCAGTGCTGCCAATTTTGAGGGCAAATGTGACTCTATTTGGCATTGTGTGTGTGTGTGTGGGGGGGGGGAGCCCAATTTTCAAAATTGCTTCAAAATTCATCAAATTCCCCCTGGATTTGCCTTTGGCAACATTACTACCATCTGATATCAACCATCTTCAGTAGATAGCAACATTTATATGATCTGATACCAGCTATCTTCAGTAGACAGCAACATTAATACCATCTTATATCAACATATCTTCAGTAGTTGCCAGCATTTACATGATTTGATATCTGCTATCTTCAATAGATAGCAACCTTCAGTAGATAGCAAAATCGGACCAATTTGGCACACCCAATTTCTACAGAGAGTATACTCTCTGTAGAAATTGGGTATGCCAAATTGGTCCGATTTTGGCTCAGAAGTTCCTCAAATTGACAAATGTTACACAGAATTGCAAATTCTGCGCCAAATATAATTTTTACTGGGCCAAAATTGCGACATACAGCCTCCGAATAAACACTGAAAGCAACATTAATATGATCTGATATCGTAAACGTTCGCCTAATGGCACACCTGGGCTGCTTTACCCTGGGGTAAATTTCATGTGCAAATAGAGAGTTTCCTCCTCTAAAAAACCCAATAAGAATTAAGGGTATGTGCCCTTATTTGCTGGTGGGATTTTATGGGAGTGCACTTTTTTTGTGTGTCTAAAATTTCAGTTATGTCAAGGGAGCCCTTGGCGCCATTAGGTGAACGTTTACATTATATCAGCTATCTTCAGTTGATAGCAACATTACCCCTGAAAGCCACATTAAGGGGGTACTACACCCTTGGCCAATTTTTTGCCTATTTTTGCTTTTTTTCTCAAAAATTATAGCACATTGGTGACAAATAAGATATGTATATTATAGGGGCAAGGACTACAACTACTGCACTGAAAATTCAGCAACTCAAGGCAAGTAGTTATTGATTTATTGATCAAATATTGGTTTTCCTCATTTTTGACTGTAACTCCACAACTGTTGTCTGTGCTGAAATAAAATTTCCAGTGCAGTAGTTGTAGTCTTTGCCCTATAATATACATATCTTACTTGTCACCAATGCGCTATAATTTTTGAGAAAAAACTGCAAAAGAAGTACAAAATTGGGCAGGGTGTAGTACCCCTTAACACATTCTTATATAGCTATATATCTTCAGTAGACAGTAACATTAACACGGTCTTATATCATCCCATCTCCTACAAATGACAACATTAACATGATCTGATATCAGTTATCTTCAGTAGATAGCAGCATTAACACTTTTATTATCATTATTGGGGCCATGGGATAAGCATTTCCAGTATCTTGTCTCTCAAACCAAGGGCTATAACTTAAGAGCATATTGTTATTTGACTTTTGGAAGTGGCATTCTTTTCATCTTTCTCTCTAGTCTGGCTATTTCTTCTTCAAATTTGAGGGGACAGCATACTCTTTAATAAAATTATAGGCAAGGCAAGGTTAGCCTGGCTTGTGCATTTTGCATGATATATACATCTGGACCATGGATTTTCCATGGACTCAAACATGTGTCCCTTACAGGCCAGCTAAGTAAATAACAAATTAAGAATTACATCAAGGGTATATTTTATAGGTATTTTGGTCTACATTAAAGAAACTACATTCTTATGTGACAGGGCAGTATTGAATTTCTCTGAAACCTCAGATGATGTAGCAACAACTTAGTAGATTGAGTTAGCAATATATTTTACAAATAAAAGCATTCCAAAAACAGTTCTTACTTAATTCTCCAAATCCACCAGATTTTGAATGCGAAAAATATTGTTTGGCAACGTTTCACACACTTAAAAATGCTTTGTGCTTGCGTTATGAACCAATGGTAACATCAAAATTGAGCTATATTCCAGTTATCCATATACTCCCTATGGAAGATTTGACCTAAATCTTTCACACAGAGGGTGTAGATTTCAAATGGAATCATCCATTCAAGTAATCCCATTTGAAATTCACACTCCCTGTGTGGAATATTAAGGTCATACAGGGTGTATTGATTTCAACTGGAATCGGCTGTTTTGGGTATCTTGACCATCACTGCCTGGGTATTTCATACATATTTTGGATCACACACACCATTCTTTATATGGTCTGTGCTTTGCTGCAGAAACTACAATTTACATTATTTGACAGAGGGCAGTATTACATTTTTTTGAAAATCTCTTCCAACTGGTAAACTATACCGATGCATTCAACTCTTAATTGTAATAAGGGTAAGATCTGAGACGAATATTTTCGGTATATTCGTCTCAGGGTAAGATGCTGTCACTCTTGAAATCCAAGATACTTTTAGAGAAACTGAAACAAAATCTTAAATATATCTTGGAGCTGGGGCTGGATAGGGACAGACGACGGTGGACGATTTTATTCAATGTGGTAACAGCCAAAAGCGTAAACAAAACAGACAATATGACGGCAACACTGCCTGCACGTTGGGCCTAATTATTTTTTCCAAGCCAAGATGCGTTTTTAGCTCTATTGGCCCCATTACAGAAAAAAATGCACAAAAAATATTTCCCAGTGCAATGTATACATTTTCACATGAAAATAAATAATTTTAGATTCAAAGAAAAAAGAAGAAAAATTTTCAACCGGAGGTGGGAATCGATCTCGGGACCCTCTGCGTGGGAGGCGAGACTCTTGACCATTACACCACGTAGTCGCATTGTTTACACGTGGGGGAATTTTCAGTATATATCGTAACATATCGTATGCGTTATTCATACAAAAATTCAAATAAACAGTACTTACAATGAGGTTCACTGGCGAACCTCGACGGATTTAGACTGATAAAATAGTGCTTGATAACATGCATACACTTTTGGAATTATTTGAGACATTTTTGTGTTAACGTGTAAAACCAATGACGACGTCAAAATTCAGTCAATCTTGGCCGGCCCCCCCTGGATAGGGAGGAATAATTCATGTATGAATTCATTTTGTATTTGATGGCATTGGTAATGGTGAGAAATGGGCTATTCCAGTTGAAATCCATACACCCCTATGGAAGACATGACCTTAATCTTCCATGCAGGGAGTGTGAATCTTAAAAATAGGGTTACCTAAATGGGTGACTCCATTTGAGAACTACACCCCCTGTGTGGGAGATTAAGTCATGTCTTCCATAGGGGGTGTGTGGATTTCAACTGGAATAGCCTCATAACCGGGTGGTTCTTTTTTATTAACATGATGTAAAACAAATCAAGGACAATGAGAAAAATAATAAATGCCACATTTTTCACATCTGCTATTAGCCCGTAAAAACTGCTATATAATGATGCTAACCCTGTGAAAATTGAACTTTAATTACCAAGTTATAGACAATTTATCTGTTGCTGAAAACAGAAAGAAACAAAAGAATTTGAGCAACTTTTATGCCAATAACTTGAAATCAGTAGCGACATTAGATTCATAGAGCCTTTGTCACATTTAATGATCACAAGTTAAACTATGAGATGTACTATGAAAACAAAATTAGATCAACTTTGTCCCAAATAAAACGCACCTAAATAAATATCAGCACATATGCATTTCTAATGTGCTACCATAAGCGTTAAGCCTAATGGCACACCGGTGCCTTTGCCTTCTTGTAAATTTCATGTACAAATAGAAAGCTCCCTCCTCTAAAAATCCCAACAAGAATTAAGGGTCCATGCCCTTATTTGCAGGTGGATTTTTATGGGAGGACACTTTTAGTTTGTGTCTAAAAATCCAGATATGTCAAGGGAGCCCATAGTGCCATCAGGTGAACGTTACAGTATCCCCTCCTGGAAAATTTTGGAATTCCAGCCAAATTCAAACAGTTTCAGTAATTTTTTTCCAATAATATTAGAAATTGAGATGACATTGAAATCTACCACATAAGGTATGTGGCTTTTAATGTTCTACATGAGGTGTGCGGATTTTACAAGGAACAGCTCAATCAGATATACTGCTCAATGAATGTGATCAGAACGTTCTTGTGGCCCGTGAACATGCCAAGAAGTTACATAGGAGGTTTTGGTTTAAACATGTTATGGGGCCAAAAAAAATGACACATACGACATGTTTTTGGCAAGAAAGACATAATATGTGCAACAGCTTACAACAGCTTGGCAGAAGGTAGTTTTCAAACAGTTGCCTAAACCTTAATGCAGGGCTTCTCAACTGGCAGCGCACGCGCCCCTTGTGGTGCTTCGCTTGGGGTCGGTCAAAATGGCGCACAGTCATTTTAATAATATTTTCACATAAATCTTGAACAAAGAAGGTAAGGAAATACCCAATCTGAGCCTTTAAATCCCTCAAATTTGCTGAACGCGACAAATTAAACACGACAAAATTTCAACTTTTGTATAAAGAAATCTTTTAATTCTCTTGTAAGGCAATAAAACAAATCTTACACAGACCAACATTGATTTTGCATTTTGGGTATTTTTCTTTAAATGTAATAGCAGTTGCTTTTAGGATCATTTGTTCAGATTTTTTCTAGTTCACCACGTAAACTTGTATGGCTCAAAATTCGGACCGCTCGCCATTTAAGTTTACTACTGTCTGTGTTTTGAAAGTTGTTGATGTTTTAATGATCCCCGATTCCCGGTCGATTATTTTAGCTGTACGTCATGTCACGTACATGACGCAAGTGGGTACCAGCCAAACTTCAGAAAAAAAAAATCACGATCGCTGATAACGATGTGATATGGGACTTACATAGGATTACACAGAGATATTTCTTGCCAAAATTTGACCATTTCTAGGCAAGTTGGCCCTACTTCGTCTGCGTTATGTGAAAAAGGACAGTCTTAAGTAAGTAAATGTGCAACGCTTTTGATATTTTGATGTTTTGGGAGACTGGGAGGGATCAGAACAAAAAAATGATGGAGCCTATTCTTGACTGTGTAATATTCCTTCACCACATTGCCGTACGGAGACAGTCTTATACGATGGACAGATAGTATCAGTTTGTGAATGAGGACATCGTATAAGTTCCTTGTACTAGATTTTTTCAAGCTTTATGTGATTTTTTAATGTCATTGAGCCCTTCCAGAAAAAAACACTTAAAATGTATGTCTGCCAGTAGACCAGGCTGTCTTTTTTTTTTTCGTTGCCTAAGTGTCAATTCAAATTTGCGAAATGAAATAAAAACTTCTCCAGATTTTGAATTTTGGGAATTTTTTTAAGCTGTATGAAGTTAAAAGCTGTTTTTTGTGGATTGATTTTGACAGAAATTTGTTCAAAAGATTGTCAGATTTCAAGCTTCATGCAATTTTTTAAAGGTCATTTAGCCTCTTCCAAAAAAAACCCCAACTTGACATGTGGAATTGTGGGTCTACCAGTAGATAAGGGTTTCTTTTTTCCATCGCCTAAATGCCAATTCTTCCAAGAATTTGTGTGCACTTTTGTTTTTTGTAAAAAAATATTATTACTGTTAACTTATGTCTTTACTTTATTGATGAAACATTACAAACAAAAGCCAACTATTATGCAGTCAACTTAAACATAGCAATAAAAATAAATACAAACATTCTATTTCATTACACAACATCAACCAGGACATATATTTGCCATTATACTGTCTGATTTTCAGATTTAATTTTGAAACATAAATATTCTTAAATTTGTACATAATTTATATATAATAAAAAAACTTATCAACCAATTTGGAAGCATACGATTGAAAATTTGATTATTTTTGGCAACATTCCAAGAAAGACAATAATAAAATGCTTGAAATGAAAAAAAAAATGAAAGTCCTTCTTTATCAGGAAATACTTAAATATTTTATAACGTCACTGGGCGGGAAACACCTCATATTTACTTTTGGCCCTTGAAAATGGATATAGAGCGTTGTAGGTGTAGACTTTATATTGAACGATTTGCTTCATCCATGTTCAAGGGCAAAAAGTGAGGTTTTCCCACCCAATGATTAAGCAATACATTACAAATAATGTATTACTGACTTATACTGTTAACCCCATGGGCACTACTGTCTTTCTTACAGTGCCTCTGATTGGCTAATTACATGATGTAATCATCTGAGTAACCAATCAAATTTGAGCTTTTAGATCTCTTAGCACTTTCAACCCTACTGACCATTCTTACCACATCTCTGATTGGCTCAATATAATGATATTTGACTCTTTGTAACCAATCAAAGTAGTTCTTAGAATAGTGCCCAATGGAGGGTTGTATGTACAATGTGCATTATATTGTCGCATTTGTTTACATGGCTCTTTGTAATTGTTGAACAAAAAATATAACATTATGCAGAATCACACAAAATGTATCTCTGGTTAAAATCAAAACATCTTTTCTATTTCACACCACTGCCCATTCATGTTGAAATCCATACACCCTATGGAGGACATGACCTTAATCTGCCACACAGGGGGTGTAGATTTCAAATGGAGTCACCCATTCAGGTGACCCTATTTGAAATTCACACTCCCTGTGTTGGAAGATTAAGGTCATGTCTAGGTGTATGGATTTCAATTTCAACTGGAATAGCTCGGAAAGCTCGGGTGAAGAGACTTAGTAATACATTGATAGAGGAAAAAAAATCAGAACCAGAGGGGATTGAACTAGCTCACTCGCGATTTCTGGTCTTCTCCCAATTCCAGAAAAATACAGCACTAATTTTTTAGGATTAAAAAAATATTGTTATAGCTCAGTCTTCATATTTTATTTGGAGCTATTATCATAGCTCAGTCCTAATATTTTAGTTGGAACTAACTGACAATGAAAGTCCAATTTTAATATTTGGCCAAATTGTGAAATAAGAGCCAAACATTATGCATTTTTAGAGCATTTTTGGTATGATGTGACCTCCAAGCTAAATGTACTTGAACAAAGTTTATGCATTCTAATTTCTGAAAGTATAGACTTATGCCAAGTCTTTGAATTTTGTGAATGTTTTTGGCCCTTTTCCACACAAAAATTGACCAAAAACTAAATTTGGACTTTAATTGCCAGTTAGTTCCAACTAAAGTGCTAGGATTGAGTTATGATTTATTTTGCAAAACAGAATAATATTTTTCAAATCCTTAAAAAATTGTGCTGTATTTTAATACAGCATTATTTTTTTAAGATTTGAAAAAAGGACTGTGTTATGTTTCATTTGGCAAAATTCATATTTTTTTATCCCACAAAATTAGTGCTCTATATATCTGGGATTGGGAGTAGATTTCTCTTAACTACATCATAGATCACCCTGGTTGCCCGCCTCCTCCAAATTCAGCCTTTGGCCAATCGTAGAGCAGTTATTGCCACTACAATGTTCCATCAAATGCTCCATGCAGCTTCTGGGCTTTTACCTGAGATATGATAATGTACTTCTTGCTGAGAACAATACAAAACAAGCAAGGGTACCAACAGAATAAATATCATTTATCATGTTTAGGCCAAAAAAAAAAAATGTTTGCTTGCCCTCAACCGACCGACCCTAATTTTGGAAATCTAAAAAAAGGTTTTTTTATCTATTTACTGTACAAAAGAATACCGACCCTATTTTTGGAAATTCCTGAAAAAGTTTTTTTTTTCTTTTCAAATTTTTGCATTTTGAAGATGTAAATAAAAATGTTTTTTAGAGCTTGTGTTCAACATTTTAGTTGTTTTGTAATGTTAGTTAATCATTTTGACACCAAAATTGTCTGATTTTTCATATTTTGAGCCTTAATTAATACAAACAATAGAGTTTGCTAGTATTAAAAAAAAAAAGTAAAAAAAAGAAATCCCGACCGACCGACCCAATTGTTAAAATTCATTTGAGGGCAAGCAAACAATTTTTTTCTTGGCCTTAAGAGTGTCATGACATATCATTTATACACAAGCGTGCCAGAAAAGGATTTAATGTTTTATCTATTATGCAAATATATATAACTGATTTCCATGGCAAACAGAACTTGTGCATCTATCGGTAACTAACCCTTTGTTATGCTAAATAGCCTTCAGAATTTTACATGTTGAAGGTCACACTCTACATACATCAGTGAACATCAAAAGATAAAGTGGGTTGTTTTCTTTGTCAAAAAAATGACACACAATTTCTGGTGCACTTTTGTATAATTATTTGTGTAATGGTTTTATCAACCAGTGAAGTCCTGTTTATTTTAAAGGAATGCACAACAACCTTGATGAATATCTGCCCATTTTTCAATCGCATACTATGTGTCTATAGAGCCAAAACTGATGGCACACCCCATCAAAAATTAAATCTGGTACCTAGCTCCAGTCAAAATTACAACTACAGTATTAATGTAACCAGATATACATTTGTTGTTTTGTTTTTCACAGATATTTGTAACAGCTACATATGGCTATTCCTGTTGAAATCCATACACCCCCTATAAGAGACGTCAACCTTTAAAGCCATATGTATGATTTACATCAAATTTAAATTTTGTTATTCATCACCCAAAATGCTAAAATAGTATTAGTAATAACTCCCGGAAAGGGTTTCTCTCCATTTTAAGCCGAAATAACAAGGTAAAGTGAAAGAAACCCCACTGTCTATTTTGGCATTCTATGGGAGGACCTAAGGTCGTTATTATCAATTTATGTCAACATTGATCTGTTGACCTACAAACACAAAAAATTTGGCTGATTTCAATTAGGTGCAAGTTGGGACATGTGTCAACATTACAAATATGTCAAAAAAATCAGGTCTTTAAAAATTACCCAATTTCATATTATAAGATCTTTAATCTTCCACACACACAGTATGAATTTCAAATGGGGTTACCTGCATGGGTAAATCTATCTAAAACTTACACCCCTCCTGTGTGGGATATTAATGTCATGTCTTCCACACAGGGTGTATGGATTTCAACTGGAATACCCCCCATCTCCTTGCAGATATTGCTGCTATTTAACTTTTACTTTGTTTTTTGTTAAAGAGACGGTTGGATTTACTAGTTTTCTTCCCTTGTTTACGCTCTAAATCCGCTCCTGACTCGTCTCCATCGGACTACTTTGCGGTATGTCCTGCTGCATTTGTTCTTTTGTTTTTTGTGACCCCATTCGGAGCGGTTTCCGACTTCTCGTTTATTAAACACCTTCCCCACGTGCCCTTGAGTGTGTAATTTTGTGTTGTCCTTTTTGGCGTGGGTATTGCAGGATCGCTCATACCGACACAAAACGGTGTCGGCTTTTTCGGATCCTCATCGTCCTCTAAATCTGAGTCAAATTGCATGATATTGAGAGCAGCTGGATCGCATGTCGGACTTGTCGGCGACATGGACTCATCTCCGTCAAAACTCATAATTGGGATTGCGCCCTCCTGATCACTCTTTGAGTCTGTATAACTAAAATCACCTGCCTCATAACTAATGTTGCCTTTAGATGTCAAAGTGTTTTCTTTCGGCAAACCGATGCCGTTTCCGACCGACTCTTCCCCGTAGAAATTTGTCGGCCTCGCGACTCTCGTCAAAGTCGGTGTCTGCTCCTCTTCCGACTCTTCTTCGTCTGCATCTGGAGATTCATCCTCCGTTGAAGACTCTCCATTGGACTCCCCGTTTGAATCCCCTTCAATCATGCCTCTCTCCCCATTCTTCCTTCCGTTCTCATCGCACAACCCGTCCTCGTTCAATGAACACTCGGCTAATGATACGTTAACTTCTGGCCTAAACTGTCTCGGCAGTCGTGGAGAACTTAATGGACTGGCTCTTGGAGACTTCCGCAGGAACTCCGGAAGCTCAAGGTGGTTGACAGGTTGACTCGTGTCAAGGAATTTGTCCATGTCTTTGTTGTTGCAGACATTCTCATACATTTCCTGGAAAGTTAACATCAAAAAAATAATGAGACAAGTGCTAGGATATTTTTCAGGGGGGAGGCAAAATGAAATTTGAGGGAGCATTTGGAATTTGCCCCCAAAAGTGAGATTTTTGCTGATTTTTCATTCCGATTCGGGAAACCAGGTGTTAAAGCCCGTTTGGGGGAGGGGGGAATGCTCCCTATGTCCGCCACTGGAGATATATTGACATGAACCGAGTGTTGGCAAAAAAGACACTGTTTTCCAAAAACTTGTATAATAGCTAGACACTTGATCATTCTAGCCTGTTTTAGATCATAATTATTAACTATTGAGCGTTTTCTTTAATTGTTGAATTTTTGAGAAAAATACAATGCACTCAGTTTAAAACAAATTGTAAAAAATGGTTTCATATAAACTACTGTATGTGGAAAAGCAGTTTTTTCCAGGATGTCATTGCACTTCTATTTTTCAGAACCACCTGAACCAGCGAGAAGAAAAAGGACTGGTACCATACAATTAAGGCAGAGTTGGTCACCTTCTTTATGTAAATAGCTTCCCAGTCACCACACCACAGTGTGCCACATGCTGATCACGGCTGTTTGATGTATATAGAATTGGCTTCATTATTATCAAAATGCAAACTATAGATGGCGCTATTTATCCTAAATCATATTTCTTTATTTGGAATGGTTAGGTGATTAATACCGCCATTAAAACAGCTGGATTAGGTGAAACAAGCAACCAGAAAATTTTACAAACATATTTTATCAAACAAAAAAGGAATTATTTGTATTAAAAGCTTGAAAGGGTAATTTCCAGTAACAAAATAGCGCCACCAATTTTGTCATTAATAGATACATTTTGTATCCGAAAAAGCTTTAAAAAATACTATAAAAGTGAATAATTTTGTAAAAGAGGGGAAAATTAAAGTTGAGAACGACTCAAAAGCATCTGTATACATTAGCACGATATCACTTTTAGCTGTTTAAGCCTAAAATTTGGTTTAACATGATGTTTTTGTTTGAAAAACTAATAAATGATCCCATCAAACAACCGTGTGATGACTGAGAAGGGTTTCTCCAGAATATATCAAACTATCAAACAAAAGAGTGAGTGATTCAGACTTGTTTTAACCTTCATCAAAGAATTATTGAGGTGCACATAATGATAAGTTACCTTTGCTTTGTTGATTTTACTGAGCCAAGCTGATGTTTTCTGGGTTGTGATGATATACCAATTACATGCGCAATTATAATCATCACTACACAGCATCACAAAGCCACCTGAAAAATAAACAAGATACATTATAAAAAAAAAGCGCATTGAGCAGTTAAATAAAGTAAGCAGTTTGAAAAATGCAACTCAATTAAAAAGTCTGAGGTAATTGGTCAAAATACTTTCATTGATAGTTGAATCTGCATCTTCTTCTGCCACAACTGTATAATCACTGGTGTGTGTGACCATCCATAACAACCCAGTGGTTCTTTTTGTGAGCTGTGTAAAAATGCAGTTTCGTCAATTAAAATAACATGAAAATCACATGTTTCACCACTTTTTTCACAGTTATTGACAAAATGTCTTGCAGAATTGTTTGGCAATCATATACGATTGCTTTGAAGCACCAAATGGCATGGGCCCTAAGATCTTCGGATCCTATACCTCTGGATTTCTTCTTGTGGGGCTATCTGAAATCAAAGGTTTTCACGTTTTATTTTGGTAAACTTCATTTTCTCAGAACTGTATTTCCTTGTATACTTACTCCCATCTTTAAGCTCAGCCGTTTTCACTCTGTCTATTCTAATTGGTGGTCGACAAATCCTGAGACTGTTTTCTTTTGTTTTCCCTTTCTTACATATTGTCATCATGTCTGTGAAGATCACTATCGTACCTTCAAACTGGAAATAACAGATTGAGAGAAAACAAACACTGTATTAACCTTAGATTATCAATGCTCTGGTTTCAATGTAAAAAGTCCAAGTTTTGAGATATTTTCTTGGAATATCAAGAGCTATCTTTAGAACCACTGAACGAATACTAGGCCTGTTTGTACTCATTTTAATGCATTTTTCATGCTGATTCCAAATATGGTCATGGCGAGTTATAAATTTGAGATTGGGTGCCAGTAGAGTGTTCAAACTTGGTGACACCGCTCATCTGAGCGTACACATAGCGCACAACTTGTCAGCGCTTGCACGCAAACATCCTTTTGCTTACGCTTGTGATATATGTGCTATTTTTGATTATGATTAATTATCGTCGGCCCCCATAGGCAACATGCCCACCTTCCGCGGTATTGTATATAACCTTAACACTACCATATACCACAGCAGAAAATGACTGCAAGCACAAGCAGTGTCTATGTGATGTCCGGCAACCATCCAAGCACACACACATACGCACACCACTGCTAGTCGGGCCAGGGTAACACTCATGGCTTGCTTTCCTCAGTCACACCCAAAGGGGACCATGGTTTGAAACTGCACCAAAGTAAACAACCTTCTTCTCCCTTTCTTACCCCTTTTTCTTCTCTTTCCATAGGCCAGCAATGCTTTGTATAGACCAGTACGCATTTTACTTGAGCCTGGTCCTATCAGGAGCCAAGTGTGTGTCTGCACCTGTACAGAGCTGTGACCGTTCAAACAAACAAACAAACAAACAAACAACTACTACTTTGCCCTCATGTACAACCCATCTTGACTGACCAGCACATGTACCTCAAATGAACTTCACATGGACATCACATGAACATCACATGAGTATCACATGCACAGCTGACAAACAAACTTACCCTACTCTTGTCGTATTGATCTCTTATCTTGACTGGGCCCTCATGAACAACCCATCTTGGCTGACCAGCAATTGCACCTTTAATTGGGAAGTGTAGATCCAGCATGATTGGGTTAGCTTCTATCAGCTGAAAAACATAATCATTAGAACAACTGCCATCAAGATTTGAAAAGATCAGATGCAAAATGCGACACTGCCTTGTGAATTTTTGTATTAATATTGACATTTATGCAACTATAGACGAATCCAACGAGCCAAGTCATGGTCAGGATTTGGTCGGCCATGACGGGTCCCCGCATGCACCACACTGGTGTAGGATTAAAGCCGCTTAAAATTCGATGTTAGATTCTTTGTGTTGTATTCTGTCATTATTCTTTTGTCTACGTGTAACACAGGTGATAGAATGCAGTTTAAAATACCCTCCAAGGCCGCACACAAGTCACATTTTATGTGAGATTGAGCCGACGGGGACCCAACTTTGGCAGCCATTAAGGTATAGGAATGCGTGAATTTGGATTCGTCTATATACTTCGTAATTGACCTTTTCACTAAATCCCATAATCCTTTGCGGTTAGACCCGAGATGGCACAATGCCAATGCGCACTTTGTTACTGCGCACTTCACGGCTTTCAAATGCGCAGTAATGATGTTCGTAAACGATGTGCACATCAGCGTAGTAACGTCAAATGACAACATCTCCGGTGTACTCGCAAAGGCTTATGGGATTTACCCAAAAGGTCAATTGCATATTAGGGAGCACTAAGAGACCATTCAATATTATTTACGACGAAGGGAGTGGGAATTTTGACCCAAAAATAGACCAAAAACTTCACGTTCCTCCCTCGCATCCACTCAAAGTTTTCGGATTCCCTTTCGGTTCCCCACTTAAAACTTGTTTCCCCCCTCATGGTTCAAGTAAAAAATCCAGATACCCCTTCAATACCCCCAAAAAATTGAATTCCCCTTTAAAACTCCCACTCCCGGCATAAATATAGAAGGGTCCCTAAATAGTGTGAGTATTGTATTGTAAGCTTGTGATTATTATCAAAAAGAAATATATACAAACATAATAATTATACAAGAGCAACTATGGTGCTGAAGCCTCGCTGTATTTAGCATTCACAACTGCAAAAGGGTGATTATTTTAATTAGACAGCCACTCTGTTACATGTACATTTTCCACAAAGTTTCAGTCAACTTGAAGCAATGTTTAATTTGACCTGTAGTTGACCCTTGACCTCTGGGTCAATCCATCCTTTAATTATTTTATCAAAGCAAATCCTAACCCTAACCCTAAGGCCAAAAAAAAAAAAAGTTGTTTGTTTGTCCTCCACCGCCTGCTCCTCAGCAGAGATGAAGGCCTGACCAATATTTTTTTTTTTCAATTTTTTTATAAAAATAAGTAAAATTCAATTTTTTCTCCAGATTTGGAGTATCTCTGGACCTCTTTCATGGTTGAAAATGTTAAAAAAAGTCCACCAAATCATTAAAAGACTATGACATGAACACAAATTATAACTTTAACTGCATATTAAAGAAACAAAATGTTGTTTTTTTAAGTCACCATGAATGATTGTAGCATTTAGCTCTAAAAAGGTCCAGAAATATGTCAAATCCGAAAAAAAAAATTAAAAAAAAAAAAAACAATCCATCCGCCCGCCCGCACGTCCTCTTTCAAAGCTGTGGAGGACAAACAAATAATTTTTTTTTTTGGCCTAATTTCAACCCTAACCCTAACTTCATGTAAAATGACATGAAGGAATACCCAGCCCTGGTTGTTTTTTAATATCTCCCACACCTTCAAAATTGATTTCCAGCAAGTATGAAATTTTTTTTAAAGAAAATTTGGACACCCCTGTGGATAGGGTTAATTTGTCTTACCTTTTTGACTTCATCACATCCTGCGCCTGCTAAGGGTATTTCTGGCCAATCATACAACTCAATTCGTTCATTCATTTTCTTCATCTTCTTTGTTTCTTCTTCCGTTTTACTTCGTGGTTCACACGGTCACAGAATGTTGCAACATTTGCCATCTACATAAGGAAGAAGTTCAAATAGTAACACATCTTATTATTGATATTAAGTTATTTAAAACTTGTAGCTAACACTATACTCATGAAATAATTTTCTATACATAACATATTTAAGGTGGCTGGTTTGATTGCAACACATGATGTTTTCTACCTCGCATTAAGCATATTTACAGTTGGAGCCTAGGAGCATATGTACGGTACTTTGGCGTTTAAATTCTGTTTAGTCAAAAATTGTCCAGACACTCCTCATTATAAGCACCAGCCGTATCAGTTATGTACCAATATCGATATACTTATCAAAAGATTTAAAAAAACATCGATATACTTCCAAACAGATGGATATTGGCTCACTATAAACACTTTAGGATGATCTTTTTTTTTAAATAGTACGGTATGCTAATAAAGACCCAGACAACTATTCAGTATTGAGCCCGTTCTACATGGCAGGCACACCTTCAGATGGTGGTTCATATTATATAAGGGAGAGAACAAGAAAGGGGGACTCCGCTTCAACTTATCTCATGCATGGGACCAGGCCATCGGGACGATACCTAGCCATCTATCACGTGACCAGCGGGTGGGTCAGTTGCCTGATGAAGTCTGGTAGTTCCAGACACAGTATCGCAAAGTTGCAAAAAGTAAGTTCCAGTATTTGATTCAATTCCAAAACTCTGTACTACTACTGGATGACTATAAGAACCATGGCTCGGAAAAGTGGGTAATTTGGGAAGCTCATTCCCAGGAAATGTTGGTATTTGGAGGGAAATTCTGTTATTTGGAGGGAAATTGTGTCTTTTTTGTATATAAAAACATGGTATTAATTGTGGGAAATTTAGCTTGCTTCCCGGGAAATTAACATTTTTTCGAGCCCTGATAAGAACATTTACTCATTATATGGGAACATACTGCAAGTTTCAAAATTGTTATGTCACATTGGTCCATATTCATGTGACACTTTATGAGATGAACTCAGACTTCAATTAATTCAGAAATCATTAACAGGTAGGCTATTTGCTAGCTAAACTGCAGCTAGAATTGATGTTAAACTGAGTCAGCATTGAGTCCATCTTACTGACTTTGGTAACATTATTTCATGCCTGCAGTGATTTTTACAGGCTTTTGGCCTGAAGACCCACCTATTTCAACCACAGATTCAGTTAAATGCTAACCATATCATCATCATCATATCCACATGGACAATGCATGTAGTAAACATTACATCATACTGATAATATCTGCCGTTATAATTTCTGCATGCTATATTGTACATTATCTAACAATATGCCACCTGGCAGCTACTGCAGATGGTAATCCTCTGCATTGCAACAACAAGATTCCAGCGAGGCAGCATCATATAGCTGTAGTTTTGTTACATTGCCCCTCTCCCATAAAACAATGTCCCAAATATTACATAATACCTACCTCCCTCAATATAGCTTGTTTATCGGCTTCATTTTCTGTCTTTTTGCCAATCGCCTTCAGCAATAATGGGTACTTGGTAATTCTCTGCATTGGATACACCAATAAGTCACCAAGTTTCAGCCTTCTGCTACAATTGTGGTCCACACACCACTAGAATAGATAAACAATAAACTTGTCATAATACATGATTGTATTCATCACACAATGAGCTATTATTATAGGCATCCTAGGAGACATGAGAACTACCCCCAAAAGATATTGCATTTTCAACTGTGTTTTCTCAAGAAAAATCATCGATCATTTAACAGCTGAAAAATTAATCCCCAAACAAGTTACGTTCTTTTTCGGGGGGGGGGGGTAATTTCTGGAATACCCCACTCAGGCCAAAGTCGGAAATGACGAAAAATGAGTTACTACTATTACTAACTTGCTCATTACCTACACTAACTAATGCCGAATCCCCAGGTTTCTTGAATACTTGGTTGCAAAGTAATGAGCCTTTTATCCATTTCCTTGTGTTTTTTATTGTTTTTTCTCCTCTCTTTTTGCCTATATCTCAATTTAATTATTGCCAAGTAAATGTGCTAAGAAATCTAAAAGCCCTCTTTTGATTGGCTATTCAGATGGTTATATCATGCAATAAACCAATTAGAGGTACTGTAAGAAAGAGTGTGTACCTGCAAGAACATTTTCAGCTGCTCATCATCCTCTTGTTTTTCTCGTAAGAAATCCATACAGGACCACTCCTCTGCACAAAACTTGAGGTAGGGCTGGAAATGATCACCAAACTACAACAGACAAAAAAAAGGAACATGTTATAATGTAAGTATATCACCATCATTTATCTTGGAATTGTTCAAAAGGAAAAACAAAATTGCAGTTGATAGCAGTCAAAATGAACTTGTTCAAAGATGCAACTTATGGTAATGAAGATGCACGTTGCTATATGCCCATGTACTAGAAGTTGCAAGTACAGTTCCAAGTGTCGGAGAAGGGTAGTAAAATAAGACCATACGGCCTAATTTAACGCTATGTTGGACATAGTCCTTGAACACACCAAAAATTGCAGAGTCAGCAAAAACATAAATCCAGCCTCCGAGCATTCTCTTAGTATATCTACCTTACAGATCTATGCCCCAAGCACTGATAAGGATCTCAGTATCTCTGGATTTAGATGTATTTGCCGACTTGGAACTATTGCCTGAACTGAAAATAGTGTGCGCTTCAAGCAGGCAAGTGTTTTTGACAAATCGCATACGTGGGCAACTCCTTTAATGATTAGACAAACACTACACATGCATATTCAAGTATGTTTATTGGGCTCAAGCAAATAATTTGCCAATCATTGAATTATTAATCTATGATCTAATGTTCCAATCTGCATCATTCAAGTCCAAGTTTGAGATATTTCCAAAATATCAAGACACAGCTCAAGAACCACTAAACCAATACTGGGCTTGTACTCATTGTGATGGCTTTTCCATGCTGATTCCAAATATGGTCACAAAAATGTACAATTCTGACATTTTTGAAATTAAAAAAAAAAATTGTGGACAGAGTTAACCCCATGAGAAGTACCTGCTGATTTGCCAAAAAGAAGTTTTCATTATCAATTGGGCCAATCAGCAACATTGTTAGAATAATTTCACCACGCAAAAAAATTGGGGTGAATTATTTGCAAAGCTCCATTCTGATTGGCGATTAGAGTAAAGATACCATGTAATTGACCAATCAGAGGCAATGTTAGATCGGCAGGTAGTGCTCAGGGTGTTAATCTATGATCTTACCCCTTCAAAAGCCTTAGCCACTTCACCAGCTGAGAGAGGTTGACCCATTTCCCGGCATTTCGTCATCACATTGATGAGTTTTTCCTTCCAAAATTTGGAGTGTTTGAATTCAATATCTGTAATGTTGCTGAAGATCTTCTCTGCCTGAATCTGATGAGAGAAACACAAGACACAATTGAATTTATAATATTGACCTAAATACTAGGTGCGTGCCCTCGGGAGGCTCAAGTCCAAAGTAGGAAGAACAAATAACAACGGTTACTGCTTTATCATGTTCAAATGTTCAAAATATTCCCCAAAGAGTCACATTTTAAGTTTAAAATTATAAAAAAGCCTCTTGAAATAGTCTTGAAAGCGTTTATAATATTACACTGTCTCAGATATTGTAGCCTACCCTCTGATAAAACAAAATTGGTTCTGGAACCATTTTTATAGTTGAGACCATATTTTTTGTAACTGTTTATCATTTGTGGGATTCACATTATGCAAGCACTGAACATTTGTGACCATCCACCACGCAGTGGTATTAAAGTCGGCCCTAGGTCATTTTCTGTTTATTGCAGATTTTGAAAGAATGCATTTTCAGCTTTAAAATGACACCTCAACCAGCTTCATCTGACATCTGGAAGTGAAGTTATGTTTCATCAAAGGTCAAATTCCTAATATATTTTACATAGAAATCCATTACTGTTTTTGATTGTATCTCGAAATGGAAAATGCCGACTTTACGACCAGTTTGTGGTGGATGGGCACATTTGTCAGGCCCATTTTTAGACACCCTGTAGAATTACACAGTGTATACAGGCTCAACTACATACACTAAAGAAGACTGGAGCATGATTAATGTGGGTCTTAAGGAACTACCAGAGAGGGAAAAAAGGGATCCTTGACCACCGCACATACCCTTAAGTCCTACCTTTACATGTAAGTGCCCCCCCCCCACTGCATCTTGTCATATATGTTTTTTTAAAACTTACTGAGTTCAGTATTCCAGCTGCTTGTAGGTCAATGAGGCATGTCAGATATAGCTGAAAGAGAAAAATTGTATCATTTAATGCTTTTTGTGCCGTGTACTGACCGTAGGCTTCCTGCTGATCAATGACATTCTTGAGGAAGGCCTACTTTAGTTATGATTCTAAGGTAATAACATTATTAGACCAAGAATTGAACCCTGTGGAACTCACATCAATAATAACCTGTATATTCTTGATATATGTGACCTCTGTTTGGACTATCTTCCAGAAAGCTTCCTGCTGATCAATGGCATTCTTGAGGTAGGCCTACTTTAATTATTATTAGCTAATAACAAGAATTGAACTCAGTGGAACTCACATCAACGACAACTCGTATATTCTTGATATATGTGACCTCTGTGTGGACTATCTCCCAGATGGCTTCCTGCTGATCAATGACATGCTTGGGCAGCTCTCTGTAGTTACTGACCACATCCCTCCAGTTTTCCTCCTATTTGGGAAAGAAATAATAATGATCATAAGCTAGATTATTATTACACTGGACCTGATATTCATAGCATATTTATAGGGTTAATTACAGAGAAACAAAAATGAATATTAAAAGTTGATGCATTATACAGGTGCTACCCACAGCAGCTGAAGGGAGTATCCCATCATGCATTGCAGTTTATCTGCTTGCTCCATAGAAAATACATGCAAAATAAAAGTAATAGCCGTTTAAATATTGAGAGCTTTGGATAGTTTCACCACCACACTTTAGAGATCATATTTTTTCAAACAAAAGTCTAAGCTCCTCTGATATAAGAGAGTAATTGAAAGTTGAAGTGAGGGATTTTGTATACAATTTCTATGGCATGGGCAGTTCTACTATGATACTGCAGAGCATGATGGGATATACCTAACAGCTGCTGTGGGTGCTACCAGGCCCATGGCCCACACATTTTTTCTACTATTTGCTATATTGGGCCAAGAATTGAACCCTGTGGAACTCACATCAACGATAACAACTCAGATAGCATAATACTTACTAAGGTAAGTAGTTCAGTATCATCCTCCCTCTGTGGATAAGCAAATATAAGGCTTGGAAACTCTGGCAAGCCATGTAACATGTAGTAATCTAGCTTGTCTTGCAGCATTTGCAACTTGGGATCCATCTGTAAAATTGGAGAAAAAATATTAGAGATATTTGAATTATTATTTATTCAATTAACTTTTTAAACATGCATTTGGAAAAAAATGGTTAAAGTCATCAAAGAAAAGTTTTAGAAAAAAAATCACACTTTTTTTACCCAATGTGATTTGTATTTTCAAATATTATACAGTTACCATGGTTACGGGTAACCTTGTTTCAATTTTACTTCATTTTAGGTGCGGCACGATCTTTTCATCAATAGATCAAGTGGGATAGTCCATTCTCAGGTTAGGGATCTGGGCCAGAGGACATTTTTATAACTTTACAGTTTGGTTCAGTTGTTTAATAGCTGTAGTAAAGAGATTTTCTTATGAAGTGCGTGCTGGCTATAGGTATCAACATTATAAAAGTTCAAAGTTTTGAGATATTTTCCTCAAAATATCAAGCGCTAACTCAAAAACCACTGAACCAATACTACACTTGTTTGTACTCATTTTAATGCATTTGTCAAGCCGATTCCAAAAATGGGCATGAAAGTCTTCAATTCTGACATTTTAAAAAATTTAAAAGAAAAAATGGAACTCGTCATCTGCAGTTGACACCTGTGTGGAGCTGAGACGAATATAGCTACATGTAGGTATATTTATCTCAGGTGTGGAGAGGGTTTATCATACCTTTTTAGCAGCAGGTAGTTGACTGAGAGTGGGTGCAGATGGCCTTCTTGTTTTGCTTGCTTTATCTGTTTCAACACCAAGAAATTTGGACAAATCTTTTTTTCCACCACTTTTTGGCTGCAAAACAGGGAGAAAGAAAGGAGCATGATTAAAACAGTTGTCAATGCACTTTGTCACCTTTTGCTGTGGTGAACACAGGGAGGGGGCATAGGGGCATTTCCCCTAAATCTGCAAAATCAGCTATTTTAGCCAATATTAGTCTCCTAACACATAAATACTCAGTTTTATAAGCTGCCAGTCTTTGTAAGTTATTCTTTTCATTGGGCTATTCCAGTTGAAATCCACACTCCCCCTGTGGAAGATTTTGGAAATATCTTCCACAGGGGGAGTATGTTTTCAAATGTAATTGATCAGTGTTTATCATTTTGAAACCCATACTCCCCCTGTATGGCGTTACCTATATCTTCCACAACTGGAGTGAGTATTTCCCAATTGTCTATTCTATTCAAAACTTGTACTCCATCTGTGATAAACTTTTGCTAAATCTTCCACAGTGGTAGTGTGGATTTTAAATGGAATAGGTCATTTGGACTTTCTGGCCCAAGATATATATATGTCATTTTATGCTCAAGTTTCACAAAGGAGGCACCTAGGTTCCATTATCATTGAGGTATAGGACTTTTTATTTTTTCGGAGAAGAGCAGGTAGGGTAACTACTTGATTATATTTCTACATGTTCATACTGCATATTCTGAAAATTTTAGAAAATTACATGCGAGGCCGTTTTTTTTTAAATCACATTTTGTTCCTAAAATGGAGGTTATAAGCGCCCTCAACGGGCACTCTCTCCATAGGGCTACATGTAAAGACCAGTTATAGACAAATGGCCCTAAAATAAAACGGCCTCGTTCATTTTTCCTCAAATTTTGCATATGATGTAGATTTAACATCTGGAATGTAATGCAAGTGGTATCGTTGCTGCTCTTCTAAATTCATTTTTTAAATGTCCGCCCCAGACCAAGGTGGAGGCCCCACAGAAAGACCTCTGTAGCGAAATATGTTTCAGCTTTTGTCTCGATATATGATGAACAATTTACGAACAATGGTGGCATATAAAACTAAATAGTTACGTTACGTGTTAGGTCAAGTTGATCGCAAATGGAATCACCCATTCAGGTAAACCCATTTGAAAGTCACACTCCCTGTGTGAAGATTAAGGTCATGTCTTCCATAGGGGGTGTGGACTTCAACTTGAACAGCTCATGCAGTATTTCTAATGGCTGTGTCAATCAGACCCATGACACCCTGTACGTAGTAAATGCCTATACTGATATTTGTAGTCACAATAGTCCTCGCATCTGCTTTGTAACTCATTTGTCTCCAGTCAGGTAGGTCTACCAAAAAGGATGCAATTTGCAAACGCAGTATGAGGAAGCTACATTTTTTTTCTTTTGCTAATACTAATAGTATGTGTCATCATAGAGTGGTAATAGACAGTACATACAAAATTATTTAACCCCATGAGAACTACCTGCCGATTGGTCAAAAAGAAGTTTTCATTATCAAGTGGACCAATCAGCAACATTGTTAGAATAATTTCACCACACACAAAAATTGGGGTGAATTATTTGCAAAGCTCCATTCTAATTGGTGATTAAAATGAAGATATTGTGTAATTGACCAATTAGAGGCAATGTTAGATTGGCCGGTAGTGATCAGAGGGTTAAGGCACAATGTCTAATTTGGTCCTGTACCGCACCGTGAGCGAGTCAAGTTGAAACATGAAGCTTAACCATGACAGAAGGAAGTACCTTGCTAGTGATTTAACCCCATGAGAACTACCTGACGATTGGCCAAATTGAATATTGAGTCCAGTTTTGAACCAATCAAGGAGGGTACTAATAAGATCATCTGCAAATTTAAGTTTGACCATAAATAGTTTAAAGCCTAGTCATAATTGGCAATTGAAATGAGCATTTCAAGCTAACAACCAATCAGAAATGCTGTTAGATGACCAGATATTCCATAGACCAAAAGTATGTGTACCTTACAGACCAATGTCGGTAAACAAACAAACAAACAAACGATTTGCAAGAACTACTTACTGGTTCAGATAGGGCGGCAACAGGCGGCATGTTTTCTGAATGCAGTGCATGGTTTGATCTGAAGCAGTAATCTACTGTACTAGTAGTAGTATACTTACTGCCAAGGCAGAATTTGTTTGTTGCCATGACAATTGGGGATTTCCCCGACCTGCCAAATATACCTGGAATAGCAACCTGCATCATCACCCATAGGTGAACAGGTCAGCCAATCACAATGGTTCCTATTCCATTCCTACTTGGAATAGCTGCCTTATGTACCATTATGCAATGTGTAAGTTGCAAGAATTGTTTTAAAGAAACTTAGACACCAATCTACCAAAACATGTCAAGCTAACGATGACGTGAACAAATTCTCGTACTTTCCAAGAACAATAAAGGACTGGAATGCGCTAACAGCACAATTAACGCATAATCTCAAGACTCAAATATTTTCAAAGTAAGCATCTACAAGACCACTTGTTCACTTCAGCTGCACGTAAGCATGCAGGTCATCTACAGCTCCTTCTTACAAAAAATTCTCTCTGGCTTGACCAACCCCACCTGGGGTGTTTGAGCACTGGGGGGAGGAGTACTCAGTACAAATGACCATACAGGATGTGTCACATTTTCGGCTTTTGGTATATCAACGACTCCCTTTTTAAAGCAAATTTTGGTAGGCCTATATGGAAGGGTAATCAGTGGTGTCACTATGGGAAGGAGGGGCAGACAAGGGGGAATTTCCCCAAAAATATTTTTCTTGCCTCCCACCATTTTTAACGAAAATTTTCACTTTTTGCAGCAATTTTGCAAGAATTTCCAAAAGTTTTACAATTTGCACAAAATGTTGGAAAAAGTTTTAAAAACTGACAATTTGTGTTAAATTTGGATGAAAAGTTTGTCTTTCGGTGCCATTGGCACCATCATTGTCCCCCCCCGCCCAACCTCGATTAAACAATCATAGTACAAAATTTGACCTCAAGTTGCAGAGTATGAGTTTTTGTACCTAAATTTTCAAAGGATATTTTCCCTGATAGATGAGCATGTTGTGGATCCTAGTGTATGGGTCTGACTACAACTATAGCAACAAGTCAGATATACCAGGAAATAGTTTTGTCTGAGGCAGCCTTTTGTTACCTTTGCAGACACAACTGACATTCCAATTCACAAAAAATGATGACCTAATGAACTCATAAATCACAACTGGATATCCTGTTACCACTATGACACTATATAATATATCTCAATTCTACTGAATCTATCAATTTGTCATTATATTAATAGAATTAATGACACCCATCAGTGATTCCATAATTCCCAGAAAAATCATACAAAATCAAAGGTGTGCTAAAAAAACCCTGCAAGTGCCCCCTGCCTATGCATGACACTGTAGCTAGACCCAATTAATGCTCATGCTAGCCATAGGCTTCAGCTTTAAAAAGTCCAAATTTTGAAACATTTTTTCAAAATATCAAGAGATATCTTAAGAACCACTGAACCAATACTAGGCTTGTTTGTACTCATTTTAATGCATTTTTCATGCCGATTCCAAATATGGTGAAAATTTACAATTGTGAAATTTTTGCAATTTTTAATTTTTCTGCGTGGATGGAGAGAGTTTAATGGAGCTTATTTATCAACACTGTCATATACTCCTTTGTGGAGATCACCCTACATTGGCGTACGCAGGGGGGGTGTTACGTGTGTGAAACACCCCCCTTGGATCTGTCCAAAAAATGGGGGAAAGAACAGACAAAGAAGGAGAGAGAGAGAGAGGAGAGAGAGAAGGAGGGAGAGAGGGGAGAGGGAGGCAGGGAAAGGGGGAGGGGGCCTATAGATGCCTTAACAACTCCCACACAAATTATCTCACCCCTATACCCGGTATTGACTGGCAACATACGTAAATATGTTAATTGTTAATACATGTCAACACCCCCCACACCATCACACCCCTGGCAACATACGTAAAGGTTTTAGTAATTGTTAATTGACATAGATATACATGTTTACCGTAACACCCACCCCTACATCATCACACCCCACACCCTTACCCCAGCAACGTACTTGAAAATTGTCAACCCCATCATCACGCTTAAAACACTGCATCTCTTACACCGCATTGCGCCATGTTATCAGGTGAAAACCGTTTGCAATTTTTTTCTGTCAAAACACGGTGCAAGTACGCAAGCATAATGTACTTCAGATGATTTTTACTTTGTAATGCAAATCTAATCGCTTTTCAAAAGAATGTTAAAATAAAGCATAATTAGACAGTATATTGCATTGAAATAGCGCAAAAATTATGCACCAAATGGCTTCAATTGGACCCACATTTTTCAAATTTTCTGAGAAGGGAAAACTTGTACACGAAAGGCTTCATAGACCGTCATTTCATAAGTTTGCGGCTTTTTGAAACTAAATTTTACACACTAATAGTGCCAAAATGTCCAGCAAATCGCTTCAATTAGGTCTTCATTTTGCAAAAGTTTCTTACTTCTCAGGGGGCACATCCCCCCTCAGACACACCCCCTACATAGTGGATAAACAAGTTACCATTTTCGCTTCTGCTTTCGACATTTAACAATTTGTGTTTAACACAATTTATAGGCCTACAATTAACTTGATTAAAGGGAAAACTTGTTCATGAAAGGCTTCATGGTCCGTCATTTCACTAATTTTACACACTAATAGTGCCAAAATGTCCAGCAAATCTCTTCAATTAGGTATTAATTTTGCAAAAGTTTCTTACTTCTGAGGGGGCACATCCCCCTCAGACACCCCTAGCGTCGCATAAGCCTGAAGCGATGTCCATCGCTGTGACCATTTTAAACATTTTTTTTTTTATCATCACACCCCCTTGAAAAATTCCTGCGTACGCTACTGTCACCCTACCATGCCTTTATCCATTATCAGAGAAAAGTGTAAGCAGGAGAACTACCAGGGCCATAAACAAGGTGACTCACAACTGCAGTGCAAGGGGAAAAACTTTGACAATGATCAAAATTAAAAAAAATTTAAAAAGGAATGGGGCACCCAATGGGAGCTTTGATGTGATGTACTGAAATTTGAAATCTGTTTGGATTTAAATTTTCTTCATTAAAACAATTGTAGCATTAGCATAGTAATCAAAGAAAAAATAGTAAATATAAAGAACTTTTCAAAATCTCTGACACTTTACTTCTAGAAACACCTTCCAAAAGGTAAAAAAGGACATTGTCAACAAGAAGTAGGCCTAAAGGTCATACAGTCATTCACTAGTATTACACCATGACGGAGTATGGTTACTCTGAAATTATTCTAACAAAAATGTGAGTGTTGTTGACTAGTTTTCAACTTTTCTTTGACACAGATAGGCCTATATTGTATTTCGTTTATTGAAGTAATCTACCCTTTCGCATTCAGAGGTCCCGGGTTCAACCATCTCTGCTGGGGGATGGTTGGAGGGTGATGTAGTTTGGAGTGATACCGGTTTATGTGCTCAGTGGAAACAGTGATGCGGTGCCGGTGATGTGGACACCTCCAGAGGTGTTTGATGCGCTTTCACAATGTGCAGAAAATTTTTCTGCAGTGCTGTGGAAACAACGTTTGATGGCTGCTGGTGTTGTGCTTCTTTTTACACAGATTTTTAACACAGATACTTGTTCACACAGTCCATTTCTACTGAGCTTCACTAACTATACCATGTTAAAATAGCATTGCAAGAGAAACATTGAATTATCGCTTACGTAGCTCGCCATCACAGAGATTTCTCTGTGGTAAATTCTGATTGTTAATCTTCATGTTTGTTGACACAATATATAAAGCTACCTCTGTGCTAGCTTAGTGTTAGCCTAACACAAACTTAACTCTAAGCCTGTCTGAACAAGCCTATACTTCCGACATCTAATAACACATGAAGACACACCAGTCAACATGTACTTACCAAGTTATAGGCAATAATCGGTGGCTGTTAAAAACAATAAGAAACAAAAGAATTTCAGCACCATTGTTGCAAATAACTCAAAATCAATATTACGACTGCTCAGTGCCAGAAGTGGGCAAGTGTAATAGCTGCCATGTGTAGCTGCCATGTGTGGATAAGTACAATATACTGTGTTTAAATTACCAAATGTTCGCAGGGCAGCTATTGCATTTAGCGACATTGGAATCTGTCCTCTTGTCACAAATGAGTATCTGTCACAAAATGTGGTTCATTTTGACAAAACCACGCTGGGCCATTCCATTTGAAATCTATACACCCCCAATGTAATATGCATCCTTAACCTACCACACAGGGGGTGTAGGTTTCAAATGGAGTCACTCATTCAGGTAACTCCATTTGAAATACACGCTCCCTGTGTGGAAGATTAAGGTCATGTCTTCCATAGGGTGTGTGGATTTCAACTGGAATAGCCCATTCTGGCGCCATTGCTCTAGATCATATACACTAGGATCCACAACATGCTCATCTATAAGGGGCACAGTTCTTTAACCCCAATACATTTTCACACTCATTGAATGACCTTTGAAAATTTAGGTACAAAAACTCATACTCTGCAACTTGAGGTCAAATTTTCACTTTAATTGTTTAATTGAGGTTATTGTATAATGCCACTAGGATGAGGCCATTGTGGTCCATAGTGATAACAGACTTACCTTACTGTTGGAGAAATCATCATTTACATGGATCTGTGGTACAACAGATGTGCTCACTGACCTATGCCTGTCTGTGAGCAGATTCACTGGCTTGGCTGAAAGTGAAAAGAAAATGAGATATTAGGGAGGAGTATTTATATGAAAAGTATGAGGAAACAATCTCGGAAGCTGCCCACACACTACATATACCAAGTTCGATGAAAATTGTTTGCGGTTTTCTATGTAAGTTACCCTTTTGCTATTATCGAATAATAACAAATAAATTATGCAGATGAGCTTTATAAAACACAGCCTTAGATATACTTTAATTTCCCCAACACTACCATCATACTATAAATCCTATTTCATGAAAATTTATCGTTTTTTTCAACGAAAAGTTACCTGTTTTGATATTAACCAATAAAAACAAGTATGCAAATGAGCTACCTAATAATTATGTGATTTTGATGATGACACAGCATGAGCAATATCTAGCCCGAACTCTACCAACGTATCAAGTTTGATGAAAATTGGTTGTTGCTTTCTATGCAAAATTACACTTTTTGCTATTATCCAATAAAATAAAAATTATGCAAATGCGCTACTTGATGTGCATTGATGACGACACACAGCATGAGCAATTTTTCCCCCAAACAATACCTACATAATAAGTTTCATAATGAATCGGTCATTGCTTTGTAGTATAGAAAACATTTGCAAAGTAAATGATTAACATGTTTTACTAATGAACGTTTCTTTACTAGCGAACATACTAATGAACGAACTAACAAACTAACAAAGTGACATGATTTAATGAGCTGCAAGTTGCAGCTAAAATGTGATGGTTAGTGAATCTAAGCCCTGCTGCATACTTTTTAGTGGATATAGAATTTTCGATGCAACATGTCTTTGTTATTTAATCTATTCCCATTCTATTTCCAGTAATGTTTTGCTTCAAACGAATGTTTAAGGGCTGGGGTATGAGCGTTTGGACAGTATTTATTTTGGGACATCAGAGCACATCAGACATATCGAATTGCATTCTGAATACGAAGAATGTCATTCTGATATCAAATAATTTTGATTTTTTGAAATTCGCAATTTAATACACATTTTATGGCAAATCATTAAAATTGATATTTTGATATTTAACAGTACTTGAAGTAAACTTTATAAATCTGATGATTTATACTTAAAGTGTATGTAGGTGGGATGAAAAGCCGACGATCAATTGAAAATTTTGACCTTTAGTATTGAAGATATGGATTTTTTTCCCAAAACACCAAAAAAATTAGGTCTTTTGGGAAAAAAATCCATATCTTCAATATGAAAGGTCAAAATTTTCAATTGACCGTCAACTTTTCCCCTGCTACATACACTTTAAAATATATCATTAGATTTATATAATTACTTCGAGGACTGTTATATATCAAAAATTTGAAAAATATCAAATTTTTATAATTTGTCATAAAATTTGTATTATATTGTGATTTTCAAAAATGAAAATTATTTGATATCAGAAAGACATGCTTCGTATTCAGAATGCAATTCGATAGGTCCGAGGTGCTCTCATGTCCCACAAAAAATACTGTCGAAAAGCATAATAAACGCTCATTTTAGATCCCTTAATGATGTTATATATTTCCACCAGACATTCAACATTATAATTGAATTTCTGTCAACACATATTCGTTAAAGATAAAAATTAATTGAAATAAATCGATAAATAATACTTCTTGAACAAATATTCTACGTCAAATATTTGCAGTATGCATGGCCCTTAACAGATGACAAAGCTTATTTCCTAACTCGCTCTGAACGTATTCTTTATTTGTTGTTGAAATAAACACTGTACAAACTTCTCAGGCTAAGCAGTTATACAATGTGATCGGATTGAATTTGCATCTTCTTTTTCTTTTTGAGTGCACGGTGTTTAGTATAAGTAGACACTCGCCACAGTGTGTCTTACCTCAAGTTGAGAGTAACGTCATTCGCAGTGACAGATACGAATCAGTGCGTTTATGCGGTTGTGTCACCAACGTATAGAACAAATCGTCCATCTATGCATGCGTATTGCAGATTTGATTGATGCGCAAGATTCAAATCTGCTACTGCAAAATCCAACATGGCGTTACTCTTAACTTGAGACGAGACAGACTATAATTGTTCAAAGGTAATGCCCTGCTTATGCAACAGTCAATGTGATTATTCTATGCATAGTATTATCCATACATACATGAGCCATCAAAATCTCAAGTTTTATAGGAGCATTAAATTTTCAAGTGGGAGAGTAACTTTCCTCCATATAAACACTACATACATCCAGGCAAAGTCTAATTGTGTCATTATTTTACATGATTAACCATATATTAATATTGACACAGTACAGTATGCATGCGGAAAGACAGGGACTCATGTATATAATGCTTATCATTGCCAATGAAATTAATAATATGATATTTTACAGGGCTATTTGCTGGTGCCTAACGTTTTTTGTTCATTAGAAGTCAGTGGCATTTATATCACTCATACATATAAATTCTAGACAGTTCATTGGTTGATTACCATTTGCCATTTTTACCATCACCCTCTCCGTGTGATAGTCTTTATTTTATCACTCATACATAAATTCTAGACAGTTCATTGGTTGATTACCATTTGCCATTTTTACCATCACCCTCTCCGTGTGATAGTCTTTACCATCATTGTGCTCTGCCGTGAGTGCGCCTGCGCCAAACCGTGCGCTGACTCTTGGACTTCGCCGATTTAGTTATGGGGTGGAGCCCAAAATGTGAAGTATATCACGGCAAAACATGGTGTTATGTTGATGAAAAAATGTATTTCCTACCTTAAATAGTATTTTAGTAATAGAATTTATGCATGAGTGATATAAAACAAATATTAACTGTCTTAAATTAGGTGTAATGGTGAAATATAATCACTTTCGGTGAAAGATGTATTGTTCCATTCCACTGCCGTTCCGGCTCGTGGAATGGAACAATCCACCTTTCACCTCGTGATTATATTTCACCATCACATCTCATAGACAGTTAATATTTGTATACCATCATAGTTCTCTGCAGTAGTGCGCCTGCGCCAAGCCGTCTTGCTGACTCTTGGACTACGCCGATTTAGTTATGGGGTGGACCCAAAAATGTGAAGTATATCACAGCAAAACATGGTGTTATGTTGATGAAAAAATGTATTTCCTACCTTAAATAGTATTTTAGTAATAGAATTTATGCATGAGGATATAAAACAAATATTAACTGTCTTAAATTTGTGTAATGGTGAAATATAATCACTTTCGGTGAAAGATGTATTGTTCCATTCCACTCACCGTTCCGGCTCGTGGAATGGAACAGAACAATCCATCTTTCACCTCGTGATTATATTTCGACCATCACACTCATAGACAGTTAATATTTGTATAATAACTCATTTTCTGAAACATACCGGCCAAGGCTTGAAATAAGCTGACTGGAACCAGGAGCAATTCGTTTTTGAACGTTGCTCCTGGTTCACTGGGATTTTACAAGAACCATGGGCAATTTCTGAAGAAACTGGTGCAATTTTCAAATAGTAAATCCTTTTCTGCAATACAATATACAGCATACCAGCACTCCTGCATCAAGTGCAATTTGCTTTAGAAAATTGCTCCTTGATGTGAATTTTACATGGCCCAGGAGCAATTGGTGGCTTTATGAGGGCAAATTTGCTCCTTAAGCGCCTGCTTATTCAAGGCTTGCCGGTACCGGTTGCCAGCAAATCAATTTTAAGATATGTTACTTAGTATGTTATTTATCTACATTTAGCCATTATTAGTTCCCATACATTTTACCCATATCATTTTTGAACTGTACTGATTTAGTTTAAAATAAAATACCGGGTATATTAGTAACCCAATTATTATACAGACCCAAATATTATACAGAATTTACATGCTCATATGCTTTATACATATGTGACCTGACTCACCTGATCTGATCCACTCAGGCCAAAGTCAGAAATGTTTGAAATTGAGTTACTACCATTACTAATTTGCTCAGTACCTACACTTACTGATGTTTAATCCACAGGTCTCTTGACTATAATATCTCCATTTTCTTATGTTTTTTATTGTTTTTTCCTCAGTTTTTGCGCATATCTCAATTTCATTATTGCCGACTTTGGCCTGAGTGGATCAGATCAGGTCATATATGTTGTGAATCTGAAGCATTATTTTCAAAAAAGATCAGATTATTTCCCCATACCATACCAAAGTGAAATTCCTATGTATACAGACATATCCCTTCTTGACCATGTTAACTGCTTCCAAGCCAGTAGCCATGGGAGAGTGTGGATGCCCCCATCCACCAAGGTGAAAAAAATCAAATCTGTCCAAAATGCCCTCAAATCCCTATAATTCCACCCAAAATCAGTAGCGTAGCCAGCAGGGGGGGGGGGCAGAGTGCCCCCTGACAAAAAAAAATGAAAGAAAAAGTGCCCTCTGACAAAAAATGAAAGAGAAAATCAGGAGGGCAAAGGAAAAGAAAAAGGGCAAGGAGCCCCTTTTCTAGCAAAATTCAGGGCCAAAATAGTGTAAAATACAAAATTTTTCCACGCTACGCGCACACATTATAACAACAAAGCCCTTTTTAGCAGGAGAATGGGCGAAAATAGTATAAAATACCATTTTTTTTTAGCTAGGCGCGCCACATCATCCCCATGAGGCCCTTTTTCGAAGCTCAAGACATACATACAGTCTCTATGTATTGTATGATGCAACTGCAATTTTTTTCGTCTGTTCCCCAAAAATTTTATTTTGCCCCCCCTGAACAAGAAAGCTGGGTACGCCCCTGCCCAAAATTCTTCCAGAATCCACCCAATTTTGTGGAGCACTCCCCCCAAAAGCCCATTTAAAACATGATCAAGGAAAAGGTCCACTTTTTTTTAATCCATTCCCTCCCTAAAATAATTCCTGACTGTTTATTATTGCTTTGTTTGGCACACTGGCTATAGGCTTCAAACATAAAAAGTCCCAAGTATATCAAGAGCTTTCATAAGAACCACTGAACCAATACTGGGCTTGTTTGTACTCATTTTAATGCATTTCTCATGCCGATTTCAAATTTGGTCATGAAAATGAACAATTCTGACATTTTTGAATTTTTAAAGAAAATTGGGAATTTGTTGTCTGCAGTTGACAACCGTAGAGAGGGTGAAAGCAATCTTTATCTCAAAACTTGATCAGATGAATATGCATTATTTTATGTACACGCACATTTATTTATGCAATGATATGTGACCTGCTACCACGAAATGAGCGTAAAGATGCAAGTTGGTAGTTTCGAGATGTCCTGGCTGCTGCGTTGGTGTGGGAGGGGCGTATGCAGGATTGTTGTACCGGAGCAGGACTTGTTTTGTGATCACGGCGAGCGTAGCAAACGAAGCGAGCGGATCAAAGTCCTTAATGGGTGGGGTCCTGGATTTTAGCTGTTTAAATGCATTTAGAAGCTGACCCTTATTTTTATGTTTTTGTTTTTTTTTTTACTCGGGAGCCCCTTTCCTCCCCCTGCTGGTATGTCACAAAGGACATACTACTGGTTTGTACGACCCGTACATGTGCGCGGCAAACAAAGAACATCAACTCAGCAGCCAGGATGTCTCAAAACTTAGCAACTTGCAACTTTACGCTCATTTGGTGGTAGCAGGTCACATAATATTAACTACACAAAAAGAAAATCTACATAATTATGTTTCAGTGACCATGATTCTTGATGATGATTAAAAACATTGAAATTGGTACAAAAGTGCAGAGAATTCTGTCAGCTTGAGTTTGATATACCGTACCACACTTACGTTGGAAGAATTGTCCAAATTGTCCAGATTTTAATGACTTTGTATGCAAATTGGTGCTATTTGCAAAATTGCAAATTCAATCAGATCAGTGAGATCATGTGGTGTAAAATTGCTTAGTCTGAGATGTTTTGCTCGCCTGAACTGAGTGGCTGGCAACATTTGTCATCGATTGGTAGGATCCTACTGAACTGAGTGGCTGGCAACATTTGTCATCGATTGGTAGGATCCTACTGAACTGAGTGGCTGGCAACATTTGTCATCGATTGGTAGGATCCTACTGAACTGAGTGGCTGGCAACATTTGTCATCGATTGGTAGGATCCTACTTGAATCCCCAAATTGCATGAAGAGAGGATGCACAGACGATGTGGAGAGGATGCACAGACGATGTGGAAGGGATGCATGAGGATGCAATAGGGAAGCAAATAGGGTATAGACCTTTTTCCCTCTATCCCACAATGCACTATTCCAGGGGGTATGACGTAGCTCATTAACCTCATAGATCGTGTGCATCCGATGGTCTTTGCCAGGCCTTTGCAATTATTTTGTCTTAATATGGGCATACTGATTCCATATATGCGGATTATCGTAAAGGCCATCGATGTTACTAATTATGCAATTATTGAATACACGAGTGATGCAGTTACGGAGCGATGCAGAACATCTGTGTAAGAGATGTATGTTTACGTCTTATTTTCATCTCCGAAAAAAAGTGAAACGGACGCCTACAAAATATCACTGCATGTCCCGTCATTAGTTTTTCACCATTAGGTCTATAAAATGTATACAAAGTTAGGTTTCAATAGCAGGAAACTTTTTTGGGTGAGGACACCATGTCCATAAGGCATAGAAATGTTGTTTTTTGCCCCTGAAAGGTATTAGTGATCGCGCGCCATTATCGTGATTATTGGGGATTCCTTTTTTGTGATGAAGGCACCAGCCGAAATGTTCGTATTCCAGAATGTAATGAAAATAACTCTGTACTCCCCCGGGGAGATGATGTATTTTGCGACACTCATACCCCCCTGGAATAGTGCATGATGGGAAAGAGGGAAAAAGGTCTATAGGGAGGATGCACAGACTATGTGGAGGTGATGCATGAGGATGAAATAAGGATGTAATAGGGGAGCAAATCAGAGATACGAGGAGGATGCACAATAAATGCAGGATTCAAAGAGGATGAAGGGTGCACATTGGCTACAAAAGGATGCAAGGATCATGCAGAGAGGATGCAGACCTCTGATCACAGGATGCATTATGGGATGAGGTCAAGAGGTTAGATGCGGGTAGGCATAATGATAACTATGATTCGTTTATATCATGCAGTAGGCGTGCAATTGACACGTGAATCATGCTGCTAATCTTCTCTAGCCTTTTTGACATATTTTGGAAGTGCAAATATGTGACACGATCAAGGGAAAATGAGTCGGATGTCGCTAATATTGATTTTGAGATATTGGCAAAGCAAGTGTTAAAATTCTTTTGTTTTATATTGTTTTCAGCGATTGATTACTTTGATGTAACTTTGCAAAGAAAAGTCGTTTCAACATGGGGTTTTCAGTTTCAGAAAGCTCTAAATGTCCTCTTTAGAAACATAATTATGTAAAACTCATTTTCGACCAGGGTCGACATGTGACTCATTCCCTTGATCATGTCACATATTTTGAATTTATGGTCAAAAATGGTGCTTTTGGGATTTTTTTTTGCAGAAGCTTACTTAAAATACATTGGGTTGCATGTGTGTCAAAGTGCTGGGCAGAGAGGTAAAATTGTGATTGTAAGCTTGTAACAGCTCAATTTGGTGTAACTGAATGAATGATTGATCAACATTCTTGGAATATTGGGGGTCTATGATGCTTTGCTTATTTTTTTGTGCATTCAGTCGGACCCCATAAAGTTGGGTTAAAAAAATGCATCTATGGCTTCAAAAACACAATGCAGCATAAAACCTGATGGAGGCTTTGACTAGACTGCTGCCCTCAGTCGTCAACCATCTGGATTGACGACTGAGAAAACTACGTGGAAAAAAAGTGACGGATTTTGCAACAGGATTCCTGTGGCATAGAGTGTGCGCAGTTGTGTCCAAATTGACCTTTTGACTGAGTTTGTTGTTTTTAGAAGTTCAGAGCGCGATCTTGTCACAGTGGCGCTGTACAGCGACGCGGTACACGGGCGCCGCTAATCAGTCGCGCTACGGCGCACAACCAAAGTCGCATTGAATAGTTTTCAGAAGTCCGTCATGATATTGGCTGTAAGATAATCAGTCGTCACTACGAAGCATACACAGTACATGCGAAGTGTAGACGGCTGATTGGAATTAGTCTAGGCTTTGACGAGGATGCAAACTAGACACGTAGTTTTCTCAGTCGTCAATCCAGACGGTTGACGACTGAGGGCAGCAGTCTAGATGCAAACTAAGCTGACATAGATTGATCTAGGATGAGGAAAGAATGAATTGAATTTTTTGATAAATTTTGCATCATTTACGTAGCCTTGCTACATCAAAGTTTACACCTTTGTATCCCTACAGCCATATACATCCTATATTTTATGCATGTTGCATCCTGACTGCATCCCCTCTGCATCCAGACTTCTGCATCCCCACCACATCCCCATGGTATCCCCTGTTTGTATCTTCATCAAGGCCGTAGCAAGCGGGGCGGCCGGGGATGCCATGGCCGCCCCACTTTTTGAGAAATTTGTTATGTTTTTCTTTATATCTTTATTTCAATTTGGGCATATATTTGTTTTGGCCGCCCCACATTTGTTATGGCCGCCCCACATTTTTCAACCTTGCTACGGCCCTGCCCCGTAGCAAGCGGGGTGGCCGGGGACTTCTCACAGGCCAGGGTGGGGTGACCACTTTTTGAGAAATTTGTTATGTTTTTCTTTATATCTTTATTTCAATTTGGGCATATATTTGCATTTTGGCTGCCCCACATTTGTTATGGCCGCCCCACATTTTTCAACCTTGCTACGGCCCTGATATTCATGACAGCCTCTCTGCATCCTCTGTGTTATTCTTAACAATCAATGCCAAACATTGACAACCAATCGATCACTTCTTGGGAGGAAATATCTTGGGCTAAACAACTTTTGAGCAATCTCTAGAACCACTGAACCAATGTTGGCTTGTTGGTACTCAATTTAATGCATTTTTATGCCGATTCCAATGTACAATAGTGAAATTTCTAATTTTTAAAAATAATTGTCGTCTGCAGTTGACACCCGAGTGAAGAGCGTCAACTTTTAAAACTGCACCAATTGTAATATGGTCACAAAATCTGTAAAACCTGGCCGATTGGGAATTTCTTTAAGTGAGGTTAACAAAATTCTCTGTACGAGTTCATGTTAAGAAGTTAAGAATCATGACTTTAAAAAGTGTACACTTTCTTTTTGTGTAGTGTTAATGGTATGGTCACAATCTGTAAAACTGGGTCGATTTGGAACCAAACTGCTAACAGAATTCTCTGCACTTTCATATCAATTTCAAAGTTCTTAATCAATCATGATAAGAATTATGATTTAAAAAGGTGTGTACTTTCTTTTTGTGTAGTGTTTAGCTTAACCCTATGTCTTTCTACATGCCTACTCAAGCTATTATCAAATCCAGCCAATCGGCTATTCCAGTTAAAATCCATACACCCCTATGAAAGACATGACCTTAATCTTCCACACAGTTGATGTAAATTTCATGAGTCACCCATTCAGATAACCCTATTTGAAATTCATATCCTCTGTGTGGGAGGTTAAGGTCATGTCTTCCACAGAGGGTGTATGGATTTCAACTGGAACAGCCCAAGCTATTATCAAATCCAACCAATGAGCTATTCCAGTTAAAATCCATACACCCCTATGAAGAAATGGCCTTAATCTTCCACACAGGGGGTGTACATTTCAACAGTCACTCCATTCAGGTAACCCTATTTGAAATCCACACTCCCTGTGTGGGAGGTTAAGGTCATGTCTGCAATAGAGGGTGTATGGATTTCAACTGGAACAGCCCAAGCTATTATCAAATCCAACCAATGAGCTATTCCAGTTAAAATCCATACACCCCTATGAAGAAATGGCCTTAATCTTCCACACAGGGGGTGTACATTTCAACAGTCACTCCATTCAGGTAACCCTATTTGAAATTCACACTCCCTGTGTGGGAGGTTAAGGTCATGTCTGCCAATAGAGGGTGTATGGATTTTAACTGGAACAGCCCAATACCATACTATAGATTAGGTCAAATAGAGTCTATAATATTCTCTTAAAAGAAGATGGTCTGATTTTACCATATTTCCCCCATGGATGGTTGAATGACCCTTGACCCCACTATCAAATTTCACACAATTCCTTTTTGATATGAGAACCAAAATGGTGCAAATGTGCTAACCCAATTTGACATGAGTTTTGAAAATTTACAGGGTCACTGATAGGCTTTCCACTGATACCTAAATCTCCATTTTGATGGAGAACAATAAGGATCAGACCATCCTCATATAAATATATTTATGAAAAATGAATTGAACACATGAAATTGTGCAAAAATGTATTTGTAAAACAATAAAAAGAGATGAAATGTATTTCTTGAGAAACATGGTAGGGGAGTGATCACTATTTTAAGAATTCATCAATCTCGTTGGCATATATCAGTGGCGTGTCCAGGGGGGGAGCTTTGGGTGCTGAAGCCCCCCGCACTTTGTTAAAAATCATGTAAAATCAGCCGTTTTTTGGCGATTTTAGACATCAAGCCCCCACATAAATCTGAAAGAGGGGCTGAGCCCCCCGCAGGAAAAGATCCTGGACACGCCGGTGCAGTGATCACTCCCTAATGGAAGTACACTTGTTTGATTACTCTATTTGACCTTTGACTTTATTAGTCTCCTCAGTCCAGGAGCATAGCCATGATTCATTTTGGGGTGGATGTTGAAAAAGTGGACCTTTTTGTTCCAAAAGTGGACCTTTCCTCACTTGGTATGCTCGCAAATGGGCAAATTTGGATCTTTTATGACCGAAAAAGAATAAAAAATGTTGCCCTTTTTTTTACCTGCAACACTCGCAAAGTGCCACCCTGGCTATGCCCCTGCCTCAGCCACCAGTCACTCGAACCCCATACAAACTGTCTGCCAACTGTAACATATAACAGCGTTTCTGATTCGCTATAAAAACCTAACCAAATCATGATGGTACTAAAAAATAGTTCAAGACCAAAAAAAGCATGAATATAAAGGGTTTATATACGGTATAAAATCACTCCATGTTGTCCCATGAATATCAAATAGCTGAGTAATGTATTGAATGAAAGCCTTGGTTGAGTCATGCTTGATGACGTCGTAGGAGATATTTTAGGCAATCAATAAGGGCTCATTTGCTATAATTGGCAGACTGTTTGGGTGGAGTACGAACACCATGAAACTGACAGCTGATATGACCTTATGTAACATTTGTATGCAAAGTGAAAAGCACTATTTAAAAGCAGTAACATGTTGAAACTGCAAACCATGATAACTTACCACGCGGCCTGAAATAATGCCTCTTATCAAGGAGAAGCTCACGCAATCCAGAGGTAAATGCCGAGTCCAATCGACCTTCAATTTCATCGTCTTTTTCTTTATTTGTTTCCCAATATAAATATAATTGATTACTTCAGTGAATATATTGATCAGGTTTATTCATCAAATAAAATAAAATAAAAATTATGTGTGACAAAACCAGTGAAGTTTTTACCACCTAATATTTTATTCATCTCATCTGGAGGGTTCGTCAGATTTGATGCACTTTCCTGGGAAACCGGTTAACCGCGATTTCCGGTTGTGTATGGTCTTTTTTCCAGTCTTCATGAACAGAGAAGAAGCTACTTTCTTGAGTGGCATTTTCAACCCACTTTTGAGGACTGAAAAGAGACTATTTTCAACCAGATCAACCAGAAACCAGTTTCCTGGAAAGTGGACCATGCAGATGATCATATCTGATGATGTCCTCCAATGAGATTGACAAAATATTAGTGAGTAAAAATTTAATTGGTTTTTGTCACACATATTTATTCATAATCAATTACATTTTATACAACTCCATTAATTATAATTGTTAAGGTCAATTTAAACACCAATAATAATAAGTATATCTTTATAATCTAATTTTGTTGTTATAAGTAACTGTGGTTTCCAGTAGGCCCCAAAATACATGTTGTACACGCCCTTCCAATGGTAAATTAGGGGAGATTGGAAGGTCAATGGTTTTTCCCCTGAACAACAAGAAAGGTTGCTATTCTTTAAAACCTATTCTGATTGGCTACAAAGAGGACTATATCATGTATTGAGTCAATCAGAGATATCGTAATATAATAGTCAGTAGAGCTGAAGGGCTGAAGGAGATAAAGCTTAAAATTGCTAAGAGAACTAAAAGCTCTGTTCTGATTGGTTACTCAGACGATTATATCATGTCATTAACCAATCAGGGGTACTGCAAGAAAAACAGACCTACCTCTAAGAAAGAGTTGTCTTTTAGCAAACAGGGAACAGTCACAGTCAAGTGGAGCCGGTGAGTCAGAGGATTCAATGAAAACGGCTACTCCGGATGGTGCAAAGTTGTGGGTTTCAGCAAGCTCCGCTATGGCATCTCTGAAAAGAGAAAAATGAATCAATAATCTATTAATTTTAAATTGATATATTTTTGACATCTTTACAGAGGGTAGCCATTAATTAATAAATAAATACATTTATGAAATAACCATCTTCTTTTCTATTTTGTTTATTCTAGTTAAACATTTTAAATAATATTTTGTGCGCACAACAAGTTTTCCCGATAGGTCAGAGGGCAAAGTGTCCCAAAACTGCAAAAACTATCCCACAATGCATTGCAAATTTTGATGCCGTTTATTTGGCTTATACCACACTGTTGCCACTACCAGACTGCCAGTTGCCACTGCCAGGAATTGATATCCAGAGAGCAATCACATTTCATATCATATTGGAAAGTCAAGTTTACTGACTCATATAAATTGGGCTATTCAGTTTAAGTCCACACTACCCTTGTAGAAAAATTTGGAAATATCTTCCACACAGGGGGAGTAAGTATTTCAAATGTAATTGGTCAGGGTTAATCATTTTGAAATGCACACTCCCCCTGATGTAGCTTTACACATATCTTCCACAACTGATGCGAGTATTTCAAATGGAAGTTACCCAATTGTCTGTTCTAATCGAAAAACCAACACTCCCTCTGTGGAAGACTTTAGGTAAATCTTCTACAGGGGAGTGTGAATTACAGATGGAATAGCTCACTATACCATATGATCAAGCTACACTAGGATCCACAACATGCTCATCTATCAGGGGCACAATTCTTTAACCCCAATACATTTGTACATTTATTGAATGACCTTTGAACATTTGGGTATGAAAACTCATACTCTGCAACTTGAGGTCAAATTTTGCAGTATGATTGTTTAATTGAGGGTATTGAACTATGCAATTGGGATGAGGCCATTGTGGTCCATAGTGCTAACAGGAGTCATTTTTGAGCAAAATCAATATCACATCTTTCATTCTGTACTAATACCTACTCTTGCTCATTTAACAGGCTGCACTATAATGACAAGTCAATTGAGACAGGGCTGGTCCCTGATTGAGATGACTAAAGATGCTTGAAATATACTGCACCAATAAAGTATCCTTACACTTGGAAAAATAATCACAATTTCAAAACTGAACAATATTGGGGTAAATTTGTTTTTTTAATAGATGCACTATCTAATCCTGCACATTATGACACCACATTGAATCCAATGTGACCTCAAGAAGTAAAGTTATAAGCGATTGAATAGATGAAGGTCCAGTTTTAAAAATGACAAACTGGCCTATACAAGGTGCAAAAAGAATCCAACAAGCACAACAAAGAGAAAACACAGTTTCTTCAATAAAGCGTTATTTAAAGCAGTTTTTATTTCAGTTTTTACTTCTCTGTACTTTTCATAACTTTCATTTTAATTGTCAGTTCTTTTGTTTCAGTATTCTTTTGTTCCTTTTGTTTTAAATTAAAGCCAAATGTATAAATTATCCATTCACCACTCTCAAACCAGATGTCTAGTCTGTGGAGTTTTGAATAGGCCAGTTTGTCACTTTTAAAAACTGTACCTTTGTCTAATCAAATGCTTGTAACTTTGCTTCTTGAAGTCACATTGGATTCAATGTGGTGTCATAATGTGTAGGTTTAGATAGTGCATCTATTAAAAAAACTAATTTACCCCAATATTGTTCAGTTTGGCAATTGTGATTATTTTTTCAAGTGTAAGGATACTTTATTGGCGCAGTATAGTATCATTTTGATATTGCAGAGAGGATCGTTAATTAACTACAAATGAAATTGACTGAATGTATGATTTTGCGGTTTTCAAAATCAATTTGGAATAAGCTTTGAAAGTGATTCATCGGATGTGATTTGTGCTTACTTTTTGATTGAGGGCAATGATGTCTTTTGTTTATAGTTAAGCTAATGAAAGTTGATGTAGTTTCCCATCGTCTGCCTGTGTCACCTTTTTATACCACATCAGAATGTTATTTTTTTTGCATAATTTGTTATTTTGCCATTTTCTTCAAAATTTTGAATAATTATTTCAGTCTTTTTTTCTATTTTTGGTTATTGCTTTATAAACAAATACCTCCTGCATAGAGAGGTCAATATTTTAAATATAAGCTATAGTGTAATTGACTTGTCAATTTCTTGCCTTCGACATGGCTTATTATTACTTATTAGTGTAATAGTCAGAGTCAGAGTTAAAAAATGGATGTTCAAAAAATAATGAAGAATAAAAGAGTCACCTCATCATTCAGCAAACAATATGCAACAGGAAACATAACATCAACTTTCATTGGCCTTACATACATAAAATATTCTAATTAACATTGCATTATCCAAGGTGTCGAGCGTGGGTGTTCGTTAGTGGTAATTAATTCGCATTGAACACCCCCAAAATAAATCATGGCTAAAGGCTTGTGTTTCCTACAACTTCACTTAGTTCAATTTAAACCCGATTCACCGTAAATGTCAAAGCAACTGTTGCAGCAACCACATCTTTTTAGACACTTGCTCTATATTGAATTCAAAACCAATAAATTAAGCCTATAGGCAGTAGCACTGTGCTAATCCATTTACAGTATACACTCCCTGTGGAAGATTGATAATATCTTTGGGAGGGGGATGTGAATATCAAATAGAATTAGCACATTAACCAACTCTTTAATTGAAACTCATCCTCCCTCTGTCAAAGATTCATGTTTAATCTTTCTCAGAAGGTGTATGAAACTAAAATGGAGCTGCCAATATGTTAATTCCATCTGAAATTCATACTCCCCCTGTGGAACACATTTTCAAAATCTTCCACAGGGGGAGTGTGAGCTTTAAATGGATTATCCCCCGTACATAGACACCTGGCTCTCTCACTGACACTGAATCGTTTCTGTTATCATCTACACCATCAATACAAGTTACTTAGCGGTGCAATTATCTCCTGATGTATGTACGATATGCCGAGGGGTTAGTGCAAGAGAGGCCATCAGCAATAGCTGCCAGGTGTCATATTTTGTATAGAATGCAAATGTCTATAGGGCAGCTATTGCAGATATGACATAAGTTCTTGGACTACCTAATCCTCAATGTGTGAACCCATGAAAAATCTCGTGTTATTGGCCCCTGAACATGTTTAAAGCAAAACCTCCTATGTAGCCTTTTGGCAGTTTTGTCTTAAACATGTTCAGGGGCCAAAAGCACATAGATTTTTCCTGCCCAATGACACAATGAAGCAAAAAGAGATAGTAGGGATGGTTTGATTTGTTGGCACTGTCAAAATCAAACGAAAAAGTGGAAAAATCTCAAACCATCCTGGCGATTATTTTTCATTTCATTTCATTAATCCGACTACTTGCTGTATTATCAGTCTCTAAGAACTATTCTGATTGGTTACAAGAGGTGCTATATCATGTATTGAGCCAATCAGAGATATGGTAAGAATAGTCAGAAGGATTGAAGAGGGGATTACGCTTAAAATTGCTTAGAGATCTAAAACCTCTAATTTGATTGGTTACTCAGACGATTATATCATGTAATTAACCAATCAATGGCACTGTAAGAAAGTCATGTCTTACTTCAATTGGACTCCTGATTTAGCTGGATACACGACAACTTCTTTGCAGCCTACAAGATCTACTGTTATAGTGAAATTCTCGTCATTATCAGCCTGCGGAAAAGAGCAAATCAAATATGTTAAGTTATTAATATAACACAATATGACAGAGGATACATTTTGATTGGTTACAAAGAGGGCTGTATTCAGTGGCGGCGCCAGGAATTTTTTTTTTCGGGGGCATTAGGGGAGCAAAGTGAATTTCAGGGGGGGGGGCAAAATCAACAAAATTTGCGCAAAATTACCGCAAAAAGTAGAAATTTTCGTAATTTTTGGTTTTTTCTGGGGGGCAACAGGGGGGGCAAGAGTTCTGACTGGGGGAATTTGCCCCATGTCCCCCATGGTGCCGCCACTGGCTGTATTATGTATATTGAGCCAATCAGAAATGTGATAAGAATAGCAAGCAATTTATACACACTACACCAAACCTACAGCACCTGTACAATTTACAGATTCATTGTTGCCAGGCTAGGACTAGGGGCTACTAAATAGCCCCTGTTTCACTGGGTTTTACAGGGAACCAGGGGCTATTTTCAGGGAACCAGGGGCTATTTTAAATGAACCAGGGGCTATTCAATGGATGTGAAAATTTGTTGTGTACATACCTCACTCAATCAGGCTGGAAAATAGGAATCGCCAGACCAGGGGCTACTTTGTAAAACAAAAAATAGCCCCTGATTCACAGGGTTTTACAGGAACCAACTATTTTCAATGAACCAGAGCTAAATGGCCACTGGCCCCCACTTATTTCCCAGCCTGATTGTTACTGATGACCATTGTGGCCCTAATCATTCCATAAACTATTATTAAACTCCAGGACTTTCTGCAAAGAAACACACCCTAAACATACCACATTAAACATTTTTAAGAGCGCCAGCTGACTTGAAGTTTGCTCAAGGAAATTGGCATTAACGTTATGTATTTTCTTGACTAGAAACTCGGATTAGAGAAGACAAAACATGTCATGAATTACTCTACATACAATCTCCCCAATTTTCTAATGCTTTTATCAGTGTTACCAAAACTTTGTGGTGAAAAGGTGCGGCGAATTGGCTCACCGTGTCGCGGTGAATGAATCTCGAGTAGCCCAATTTTTTTAGAACTCCAAAGAATCACCCAATATCAGATATTTGGGTGGTTTTACCCGAATATGAAGTGAAAACCTCTTACTAACTGGGAAGTTACTGACCGATCAATACATACTCACAAAAACCGATTGTTATGGGCTTCAGAGAATCATAACTTTTATAATTCTATTAAATTGAAAGGAATATACTGTGAAATTTCTGCCGTGATCTGACGCAAAAGTAGCCCAATTTTAAAGCAAGTGATTGCCAAGCAGCCCAATTTGTGCCCAAAGCATTGGCATCATTGGGTTTTTATACTCATCAACTACCACTTGAACACTTTAGATGTTAACAGCACCCATTAAAGGCATCATTGCTATCTATGGATCCAGGCCATTCCAGGGTTGCCAAACATACGATTTTGTAGCCCAATTGGGCATCTTTTGAAGATTTTCCCCATGACTTTTAAACATTTCCTATCCAACAGAAATCAATTGTTCAGAAAAAATATCGCTGTCTTTCAACATTGGCTCTCACGAGTTCCGTTAGTTTTGTATCCTAAAGAAACCAATGGTTAAGAGAAAAAATTGGGTGACTTTTCAATTATTTGACCCGTGATTACGACTGAAAATGTTTGGCAACCCTGGGCCATTTAGGAGATAGGATTCAAGTAAATTACTTAAGTACATTGTGCATCTCTTCTGAAAGGCTATGTTGTTATATTCCAATTTGATGGTATGGTAGTATTAATGGGCTGTGTTCCAGTTGAAATCCATACACCCCTTATGGAAGACATGACCTTAATCTCACACACAGGGGATATGTAGATTTCAAATGGAGTCACCCATTAGGAGGGGGGGGGTACTCAGTACAAATGACCATACTGGGACGTGCCACAAACATGGATAGCATTTTCAGCCATTTTGGTATATCAATGGCCCCTTTCCCATGCCAATTTTGGAATATGGATCGTTCCTTTTTTCAAAACTTTCTAAATTTTTCAAAAAATAACCCAATTTCACCTCACTGTAGCTAGAAAATTTGAAATTGTTCCCCCAAATTTTTTTGGAGAAAATTGAGACAATTTGTGTTAAATTTAGCCTAAAATTTTGAATTTTGGTATATCGATCGGTCCAAATTTTTGAAAAATTTGCATATTGATGGGTCCACTTTCAAATTCTCAGTGGCAGACCCTTACCCAAACCAAACTTGAGTACCCCCACCCCATTCAGGCAACCCATTCAGGTAACCCATTTGAAATCTATATTATGTCATCCATAGGGGGTGTATGGAATTCAACTGGAACAGCCCAATGAGTTCACTGGCCCCTACTTTTGTCATCCATCAGGTTTCTGCACATTTATCAACTGCTCAGTGCCAGAAGTGGGTAAGTGTAATAGCTGCCCTGTGAATATTTGGCAATTTACACACATATTGTACTCATCTACACATGGCAGCTACACATGGCAGCTATTGCACTGACCCACTTCTGGCACTGAGCAGTCAATTTATGCTTTCTTGCTCTGAGGAAACTTATTTATTTTGATGCTCCATTTTTGAGAAAGAGAGAGAGAGATATTTTCATTTTATATTGTGTTGTTTTTACATATACTCATGGATAAAAAGTGCTCAGCTCATACATGAAAATTCCACTTTACAAAATAATAATTCATGAACAACCTTAGTTCGATCATAGTGATTTTTGAAAAGTAATCCAACTTAATAAATAGTGTAGTACAGTACACATCTTTACCCCAGTGACTTGTATGGTGTCATGTACGGTATAAGGCAAAATTGCACCAGAAAACATGAGTAAATATTGCAGTTGGACACTGAATATGTGTGATTAATTTAAGTTAAGGTGGTACTACACCCCCTGATAAATTTTGTGACTAAATTAGCATTTATCTCAAATAATAACTACAAAGTACACACTGGTAACTAAAGGTATATTATAGGGGCAAGGAATCAAATTACTTCACTGAAATTTCAGTGATTCAAGACAAGTGGTTCATTATATGTGACCTATCACATCGAAACACGGCAGTTGTCGTCAAAAATGAACTTGTAGATTTCTATACCAAGCTAGAGGACTATTTTTAAGCTTTAAAATGACACCTCTTCCATTAATATCGCTAATAAGGCTAATTCAAATGAGTCGTGTGGATACTAACTTGGAGATTGACTAAGGAATCGCAACTCTCAAGCACGCCAATCTTCTAGAATTCTTTGAACCTCTGAATACGACTATAGAAACAGTACTTGTGTTTCACCAATTGAGTCCAAAACTGTAATCTCTATTGATTGGCTGATCGAGTGGTACATAAGGCCCTTTACAATTGATTCTTAGTTTCCTGTTTCCCGCCCGCGTCCAAAGTAGAGAATTGCAAAATATTTAATTATTTTATTTATTTTTTGGATTTTCTCTTTTAAAATAACTTTAAATGACTCCCATTTGCTACTTTCTGACTTTGATCATATCAACTATAATGATGCATAAACAAAGAACAACTGTACCATTACTTATGTATAAAATCAAACATAGTTGTAAAATAATTAAATGCTTGTCCCTTGTCGAAACAGGTTGATGTAGGTTGCGACCACTTGTTTTAAAATAAAGAAAATAAAAGATAATTAATAATTAATAATTAAAAGTCGCCTCATCCCTTGTTTTCAACCATGAAACAGGAAACTAAGAATTAATTGTGAAGGGCCTAAGACAGTTGAACTAAAAATAATGAATTTAAAGCAAATTTCTTAACCAGTTCTATAAGCTTTTGATCTGTTTTGAATGAACACAAGAAATCCTATATGTTGCAGTATATCACTACAGGATCGCATACATTTGTAACTGATACACATCACTTGTGTAGTCAACAGTATAATCCTAGCCTGCATAAAGGGGGTTGTTTACACCATTATCGCAGTTTCTTGCGTTGCCAAAATGCTATTTTTCTAACAATGCTCAGTGGCGGTGCGGTGCCAGGATTTTTTCCGGGAAGCATTGAGGGGCAAAGTGAATTTAGGGGGGGCATTTTCCCCTCATGCCCCCCCTAACGTGGCGCCGCCACTGACAGTGCTATGTTGAAATTGAAATATACTCCATGACTCCATACGCAATATTGTAACTGCGAGGATGTACTTTTTAAATTGTTCTTGATTTCACAGCAGCCAATCAGAAGTGTACAGCACTGAAAGTTGAACAACATTTAAATCACACTATTTTGGGCAAAAAATACCTACTTTCAAACATTTTTGCTCCCCACCCCCCCCCCTCTAAAAAAATTTCTAAATCTTTCACAGGGGTAGTATGGAATCATGGAAGTACTTTCTAGTACTTCCATGGTGGAATTTAAATGGAATACCCAATTGCATCAAACCATGGAAGTACTACTTCCATGATCAATCTAAAACTTTTAGTCAAATCAGCCATTTTTGGTTGCACCAATTTTTTTGACATGCTGCATTTTGCTTCATGGACATCACATACTGACATAATTTATATGGGGCTAGGATAATGAAAGTGCCTCTAGGATCAAATCCGGGTATTGACAAGGAACACATCAACCAATAATAACACAATGATTTTCTCCTTTATTGCCATGGTAACCAATTCTTTTTAACGCAAACAAGCTACCCATGATAGAACCACTTCTGTCAGCAATTTCCCAACACTCCTAGTTTCTTTTAAATATGTAAAATTGCACAATTTTCCACTAAAAACCAAAACTAAAAAAAAAAACATAAAAAATGCTTGTAACTTTACAACTTTGCCCTTTGTGGATACTAAATTGTATTGTTTTTAAAATCAACCTTGGTTGAGGGACTCTCTGAATCTGCAGAAGAAAATAACTTGTATAAAAATGTGGTTTTCTTGTAATTCAAGATTTTTTCCATAATTTCCCCCCAAATATTTCAAGCATATCTGGCAGAGCTGAAATCGTGGAGATAATACTATAGGACAGGATACAGGGGCGGATTTAGAGGGGGGCGCATCCGGCGAACGCCCCGCTATTTTTTGGAGAGCGGCGCCTGACTTTATGTATTTTTGCAGAGTGGCGCCTGACTTTGTGTGGGCGCCGAGCCGCCGCGGTTGCTCAGCGCCGGTTGCTCAGCGCCCACTCTATTGAAAATTCCTGGATCCCCCCTGGGATAGGTAGGACAGGCAAGTGTAGCCGACAATCTGGCATTATACCCTGATCAGAACCAACTGTAACTAGGTCTTTATCATGGGTCATCTGCCCGCTGTTTTCCCGGGTGTTTTGCAGCCGAGCCACAGGGAGAGCGGATTTGTTTTTTGTTGTTGGTTTTTTTGGTCATGCAGAGATTTTGAACCTGGGCCTTCTCAAGGCAAAGACCTTAATGATCTGCATGCAAGCCATAGGCTTCAACATAAAGTCCAAATTTTAAGATATTTTCTCAAAACATCAACAGGTATCTCAAGAACCACTAAACCACTACTTGTTTGTACTTATTAAAACTTGTCATCTGCAGTCGACACCCGAGTGGAGATGGTTAACAAGTGTGCCGCGCATGCTAACTAAACCAAAATACACAATTTGCACCACAAAAAGCACAACTGCATATTTTCCCTATGCCTACTGTAAGTGTAACCCATCGCTACAGCAGCCTCATTGAATCCATGTAATAAGATTTACGGAAGGTTTATTGATTTGAGCAACGTAATCTACAGATGACGTCCTCGCTGACATTTTTTCCTCCTGAACTGCATCCTGAATCTTGTCAACAATTTGTGCCACGCTCAAACGAAATGTCACTAATATTGATTTTGAGTGATTGGCATAAAAAGGTACTCAAATTCATTTGATTCTTATTGTTTTCATCAACTGATAAATTGCCTATAAATTGGTAACCAGTTGATCAAATTTTATGGGGTTTGCATCAAAACGTAGAATTTTTGAAGGGTTAGTAACCAATGTCATAAACTTGAAATTGAATATTTTCAATATTAATACTCATTTCCTACCACACATATGACCTGGATTGATTAAACAATAAAAATTAAAGACATTTGCCTTTCGGCATAATTTACTCACGTCTTGAATGGAATTTGAAATACTTTATTAAACCAATGAGTGTTGATTTCTTAAGCATGAAAAGTCTTCCGCTAGCATTTTCTTTTATCGATCATTAAAAAATAGTCAAATTGAAACATTGCAGGCATTCACTACTCCCTCAAATCCACATTCGATTATATGGACCACAATGACCTCATTCCATTGGCATAGTTCAATAACCTCAATTAAACAATCATAGTGCAAAAAAATTGACCTCAAGTTCCAAAGGATGAGTTTTTGTACTCAAAATTTCAAAGGTCATGCAATGAATGTATTAAATATATTGGGGTTAAAGAACTGTGTATTGATAGATGAGCATGTTGTGGATCCTAGTGTTGTTTAATGCTTTACATGCTAGCCAGACATCAACATTAAAAATCCAAGTTTTAAAATATTTTCTCAAAATATCAAGAGCTCGTTCAAGAACCACTGAACCAATACTAGGCTTGTTTGTACTCATTTAAAAGCATTTTTCATACTGATTCCAAATATGGTCATGAAAATGTAAAATTCTGAAATTTTTTGAATTTTGAAGAAAAAAATTGACACTATTGTTGTCTGCAGTCGACATTATTGTTTTAGCTGTAGACTTGGTTATTTTTGCATTTTTTAGTTTCCACTCACGCACATGTAAACATACATATGTAAATACTGATTCTGTATTCAAGTGCTATGTCAGTAGATGTCAATTCAATAGTGCTGAAACTTAAGCCTTATCTGGATCAAAATCCGGTGAAGAATATTAATACGTGAAAATCAAGGAAAAAACAACCCTATATTTTGTCAGATGACATTGGATATTTTTGAGTGCATATATGCTGCTTCTTGGTTTGAACTCATTCTGAATGCTTCTGCACCTTCACTAGGATCCACAACATTCTCATCTATCAGGGCACAGTTATTTAACCCCAATACATTTACACATTCATTAAATGACCTTTGGAAATTTGGGTACACAAACTCATATTCTGAAACTTGAGGTTAAATTTTGCACTATGATTGTTGAGGTTATTGAACTATGCCATTGGGTTGAGGCCATTGTGGTCCATAGTGCTTGTCTTACAATGTTCTACCTGCTGTTTCCTCATTTTTAATGTTTCATCATTCATTAAATTCAGGTATAACCCCCATTTGAAACCTCACTAAAATGGGTGATGGGAATGTGTGGCCACATTGACCCCCATTTGTCAACTCCCTCTCACCCAATGACCCCCTGTTTTGTTCTACTGAACTTGCTCTCACCCAATGAGCCCCTTTTTGTTTTCCTGTCACCAAAAGACCCCCTTTTTCAAAATTGTGGGGAAATTTCTGATAATCTCTCAATGAATGAACCATATTTTTGCATTATTTTTCTTCAAATTTTTCAAAAAAATTTCAAATTTTGATTAAATTTTTTTTAAATCAAATTTCGAATTTTATATCATAACCCAACATTTTTCCCAGTTTCACTGAATTACCCCCTTTTTTGGTCAGTTTTTCCAGTCTCACAGGAAGAACCCCCCCCCCTTTTTGGGACCTTCTCACTGAAAGATCCACCTTTTTCAGTGTCTAGGCTCTGACTGAAAGACCCCTAGTTTCAAACTTCTGTCTGCACATCCCAGTCACTTCAAAGTCAAGTGCCCCTCCCACTTGACCTTTGATCCTTTTTTGGGATGGGACAAAAATTTCTCAGAAATAAGTGCATGGAGCTCAGATTTGAATCAAATATATATTTGGAAGAAAATTACCCCCCCCAGGATTTCTGCTCTACTGTTCCATGTTTCATAAGGCTACAACAACACTGGCTACCACCTTGGTGCTTGTACCAGCATGGCATCATACACAAGATAGATCGAATTTTAACTTCCGAGACTGCTGGTTAACACCTTCAACACAAGATGATGAAATTGATTTTCTACCGTTTTGAGGAAATTTCAATTACTTCGTAAAGAATTACGATTGCATAGGAGCAAGCAAGTTGTGTTTATGAGTGTCATCAAGTGACATGACCATCAAGTCGGGCATCAAGTCCACATTGGGGCACTTCACATGGAAGTGGAGGTCCGTATCTATGTGCATCAATGTGCTATTCCTGCACCTATATGGAACATATGACCTTAATCTCCTACACAGGGGGTGAAGATTTCAAATGGAGTCACATTATGATATTCACACTCCCTGTATAGGGGATTAAGGTCATGTCTTCTATAGGGGGTGTAAGGATTTCAACTGGTAAAGCTCAATGTGTACTTCTGTGACCTGCATTGTACTAAACACCAGTGGCAGCGCTACAGGGGGGCATGGCGAAATGCCCCCATCAGAACTCTTGCCCCCCCCTCCTGTTCCCCCAGTAAAAACTCAAAATTATGAAAATTTTCACTTTTCAGCAATTTTGCACAAAATTTACTGATTTTGCCTCCCCCTGAAATTCACTTTGACCCCCTAACACCCCCAAAAAATATATTCCTGGCAGCACCACTACCAAACACTAGTAAACAGGTACAACAAACACATCGTGGGCAATGTGCAAACACTACGTTCTCTCAATGAGACTTTTACTGCATCTTGTAATGCACTATGTAGATTGCGATTAGGTGTTGAATCATGCGCTAAGGTTACTTCCAATTGTCACAACACTTGCTCTGTTATAGTGTTACTAATCCACTCTGATCTGGATTTACCAGTCCACATTAATGCGGATTCGGTGTCCCATGTGGAGTGCACTACTATCTACCCTCCAACATTTTTGATGAATGCCTAAACAAATGCAATATAAAGACTATAACACTCTCACAGCACTAAGTCACCTAGGTTTTTTGTTTCAAATTCAAGGCATGATGCTCTATAAATGCAATTTTCGGATATGATCAAATACATTAGAATTTGTATTCACACACACAGTTTCATAAAACTGGGTGACCCTACCCTACAGTACAACATCAGCATATAGATGATTAAGAGAAAGCGTCCAGGCCGGCCGAAGCGTCCAGGAAAGTGTGAAGATTTCAAACCATATTGATTAAATTTTCACCTGCCTTTTACCAGAGAAGATGAGAAGTAACTTCCTCACCAATAATTCACCATGAAATTCATTATTTTGAGAGAAGAGGTCTTACTGACTAACCAAATGGCTGGCAGTGTCATTAATTAGTTTGCTCTTGTGAAAACACTTCAACTAGCTTGAAACTTCTGGATAGAGAAATTGCTGTTACTGCTAAATTGTAAACCCTGAATCCTGGCTGTGATAGTTCATTATGGTATGTCTAGGGTGTGCACTAACATACTGTTATTATCCAATTGCAAACCGATCCTGGCTGTGATGATTTATTGTGGCATGTCTAAACTAGGGCCTGGGTTTGTGTGACAACAATCATTAAGATGACATATATTTAACAACATCTCAATCCTAAGAATAGAAACATTCATAATTATTGGTTAATTATCCCAATCTTGTCACCAATCTGCCATTACCCCTGTGGAAGATTTAAAACCCATCTTCCACAGAGGGAATACTCCCCTTAAGGCTTTATCTATATCTTCATTGAGTATATTGAGGACAAGTTAAGGAACAAAGCATTAATAAATTATTGAGCTCAGATGGTAAAGTGGATACATGTAATATAATTTAAATAGGGCTCATCATGCAAATTAGCTCATTAATATACATAAATATGTAAATATGGTGTCATTAAACAGTACAGCACCAGTGCTACTCATTCATGTTAACATTGGATCATTTGGACTACTACATTGGGGAGGATCAATGACATTTCTACCTCAATACATGTATGCAAATTGGATCATTAATTTGCACATGTATGCAAATGTTGTGACAAAAACTATACAGCAATAGCGATCATCATACTTTATTATCCTGATGGGAAGGCAAGATTGGGCTATTCCAGTTGAAATCCATACAGCCCCAATGGACAACATGATCTAAATCTCTGACACAGGGAGTGTGAATTTCAAATGGGGTTACTCCGTTTGAAATTTACACCCCTCTGTTGGAGATCAAGGTCATGTCTTCCAGAGGGTATATGGATTTCAACAGGAACAGCCCATTCATTCAACCAATGACAATACCTCTTGTATAAATCTGTTAGTCTGTGCTTCAACGATCCCAGATCCTATACGTGGTCGTCTGGATTTTACCTTAGGTGACGCTTTTGGGGTCTGTGCAGGAGACAAACATACAAACAAACAAATACACAAACATATATAATATACATGCAATGAATTACGACACATTAACATGCACCAAGGTGTATACAATGTGATTTAGCAATGTACAATATGGGTACAATTAGAATACCGCCCAAGTGCAAGTGAGGTGATGTAAAGAGATTAGATTTTAAAGAGGAAGCCCTGCCAGAGCAGTTTTTCTGGGGTGAACCAAACCTGCCTGGTTATCGAAATTAATCGGTGTAAAGGTTTTCTCTGAATTTCACAGGTGCTAATTGATCTTAATGCTATTGTTTCTATTAGCACCTGTCAAATTCAGAGATAACCTTATCACTGATTAATTTGATAACCAGGCAGGTTTGGGTCATCCCAAAAGAACTGCTCTGGCGGGGCTTCCTCTTAAAGAATCCTGACTCCGCCGTGTTTGCATGCTCTTCGTAAAGCACAAAAAAAGAGTACATCCAGGCTATTTTGCTTCAAAAAGCATATACTTATTTGGGGTTGTGCATATGAATTAATGCATGCTTATTTTATTGGTGCTACACGTGCAAATGTTTGTAACACTCAAACTTAACAACACCAAAATGTGTTTGATTTGGAGCTTTTGACAATAAATGTCAGAGATTACTCTCTCTATTTTGTTCCCAACACCTGACAATCCAATATTGCAGCTATGCACAGGGCTATTCTGAGTCTTGACTCTTTAAATCTAATCTCTTTATGTGCAGTACAGGTTAATCTCTTGATGATCACCTTGTGAACCCACTACCTTAGGACTGACTTCAAAACCTAACTGCCATGTCAACTGTGTGTGCCCCCAGGTTCCTATTTCTTCAGAATATAGAATGCAGTTCAACGACAGGTTCTGCCAGGGTGAAGGTGGAAACTGGTGTTTGGGTATTGAAACCATCCCATCCCTTAATTTTTCCAATAACTCTAGGGTAAACCCTGCTACCTGCTGGAAAAACATCAATATCTTGGATAAGGCAGCAAATAAAATCCTGCTCTACTGGCCAAACCAACCCAGATTTTGCGTTTCAGGTTTTTGTTTTTATTCAGCCATAAGAAATGAAAAATCAGCCATATTTGGTTGCAAAGTTGATTAATTTTGACAAAATATTGTTTTTAATTTACAAAAAAAAAAGTCTTCAGATTTTAAAAGCTTTTGGTGATTGCTTAGACTCACTAACCTCTTTCAGTAAAAAATAAATATAAATCCAGACCGATATTGACCATATTTGGCAGTAGAACAGGTTTTTTTTTTCTTCTCCTGAAAAGAATATTTGCCCATACTGCCCCTGATCAAGAAGCTTTTAAAAGGGATCTCAATTGAGGCTAAACAACGCACATTAACATTTTGGAGGGAAATTGCCAACTGGTTACTTGCATCGGGTTTCGTGAAACACAAACATGCATGCATGCTATATAATAAATTATTATATATATTTATATATAATATATTTATATTGTAGATAAATACACAGTTACATGAAGAGTTCAGATGCAGAACGCGATATATACCAAAGGTTGCCTTATGTATTTTGCATCAAAATTCATTTATATGCAGGGGCGGCGCCACAGGGGGGGCAAGGGGGGCAATTGCCCCCCTATGATTTTCAGAGGCGTATCTGACCCGGGGTGTGGGGTATAAATCCCCCCAATATTTTGATAGGGTATATGGTCCATACAATCATTCCCCAATCATGTTGACGCCTGATATGTGAGTTTCTGTCCAAAGTAATCTCATATTTGGCCATTTTAGCCTAAAAAGTGCAAATTTTCCACCATATTTCACTTCGTGCAAATTTGTACCATTAACTTATTTTGTTGCCAAAAGGTGCTGGATTTACTAATTGAGTAGGTCCATGCCTAAAACCAGCGGGCTGAAAGTCGGGCCCGTGAATGAAATCCATAAAAATATGTGGTTGGAAAATAAATAAATAACCCTAGAACGGGTGAAAATGGTGCATCAAATGGCTTCATTTGTGCTTTCATTTTGAAAATTTTCAAAATTGTTTTGCACCCCTATCAAAATACCCTGGCGCCGCCCCTGTTTATATGTAACTATTTGTAACTGCTAATTAGGGGGCAGCTATTAGTGGGAGTAAATGTATAAAAAAAGAAATTAAAACATAAATAAAATATCATTATTAAGGGAGGATTTCGTGATCCTAGCATCCTCTTTTTATGACATTTTTCAGTAGATATCCATGAAAAAAGCTTATTCCCAAAAATTTCAGTTGATTCCGATTTTGTGTTTACGAGTTATGCATGATTATGTGTATTACACTGCTCCATAGGCCACTGTTGTAATTTCATTCTGGTATACCAGAACGAAATTCAAATTTGACGATATTTTTGCTAAACGAATTAATCTGCAAGAAATTTTTGGTACGTAAACATATAGCCAGAGGTTTCCAGTGGTATAAAAATCTCAACTTTTTTTGAGAAAAGTGGGGGAATGAGGCTGTGGATCATGAAATGCCCTTTTAATAACAATATTGATAACAAATAATTACAAGTACCAAATGGTGTAAATCATTTTTGTGTCTGAACTATGCAATTACAACATCATTGGTGCTATAAAAGTCAGGTTTTGTAAGGTAGCTTTATTTTGCTATCTACTGATGATAGCACTGGCTGAAAACAGGTGCATGGGCTGTATGTATTTTAACAAACTTGAAAAACACTGAGTACCAATAGAGAAAAGGAGTAAGAGACAGACATATAGATGGGACAAGGAACTTGCCAGTGAAGTGGTTACATAGTGGTATGTGACAAGCCAATTTTTACATTAGCTATACATAAGGGATTTGTTCCTTTGCCTTATTTCTATAAACAATGTTCTGTGATTGAAATATTCATAAAGATGTAATGGAAAAGTGAAATTCATTTCTACTGTTACAAAGACATACATTCCTGAGTTATAGACATGGCATACACCCAGAGAAGATATTGTACCCTTCCCAAAATCCTTTGCAAACATCGACACATCACTCATGATGAAATGACATTCCGATTACTTTGTACAGGTCCCCTTTGTTTTTATGTTGAGAATAGACTGGCTAAACATGGGTCGATAGTCAACAAATAACAGTCATGAGAATGATCATGCATGAAAAAAATGGAAAAGTTTGAAAAAGCCTGAAAAAGTGCTTGAAATGAGGATAAAAAAGAAAAAAACGGGCTGATATTAAAAGAAAGTCGAAAATTTGGACCACAAGAAAGCAGGAAATCCTGCAAAAGCAGGAAAATTCTCATGCCTGAAATAAGCATCGTTTACAAGATCTGGATGTCCTCTGTATTGAGGTACATTTCGTTACTATCGACCCATGTTGTACTAGATAGCAAATCAGTATAGAATATTGAAATGGAAGAAATGCATTGTGGGAAGTATCAGATCTTCTCTGGCATGCACCTATCCATCTTCATTCTTATTTCACTATTTGATGGCAAATATGCTCATCTATCAGGGCATAGTTCCATGAACCTTAATATAGCTGTACATTTATGGAATGACCTTTGAATGTGTTGGGTATTAAAACTCATACCCACAACTTGAGGTCAAATGTTGACCTGTGCTCGTTAAATGGTGGTTATTGAACTACACCTGTAGTAATGATACACGTACCATTTTGGATCATAATGTTAGGAGTTCTAATTCAAACACTAGCCTGAGTCCCTTGGCCCCGACCTCGAAACAATTCAAAATGGCGGAATAAAATGGCCGTTTCTCGTTGGGGCCTGAGAACAAACGTGTAAAAAAGTGGGCGATTAATTCTTTTGTATTGTATTGTTTTTACGCGGGATCCTGCGTGCATGCGCAGTAGCTCAATATGGTTGGCGCCTGCGCAATACTTGTTGTACTGACCATATATGGCAGCTGATACATGATGAATATTCATGAAATAACATTTTTTGTGAGAAATCAGAGCAGAGACAGATCATCAGCTTGTCTGTGTAACCGTCCATAGGAAAAACAACAAAATATGTTTAATTTCAAACCTGGTTGTCAATGCTGAAACTTTGGCTGGAGAAGTTGAAGGTGACGTTGCTGGTGATCTTTTAGACTGTTTATTTGAAGTCATCGGTTGTTTTAGAGCAAAATAGGAGGCATTTTTGTGCCATGTAAACGGCGATCGGCATTTTCTGTATTTCAATTCACACCGGCATAGCCATAGGCCTACCATGCATGCCATGTTCATGAATTGGATGTGTACTTTCAACAAACAGCCTGATTCAACTACACGGATTGTACACACCGTGATTTGTATGTTATTCATTGTCAGTGCAGCCTAGGCACGGGCTATTAAAGCATGTAAGTACTACAGATTCCAGAAAGCTACTCAGGCATGCACGGTCTCAAGACAGACAAAGAAATTCAACGGCCATGCCCGCTGTCTGAATCTGAATGGTACTGTCCAACACTTCTTGGTTGCTTGGCAATGGTAGAACCGTAGAAGTAGAAGTACAATGATTCAGCCGGATTGTCGGTCATGTCAGTAGGTCTGTGCTGCACTCAAATGGCACAGCCACTTAGTTCACCACGTAAACTTGTATAAGTTCCTTGTACTAACAGCCACTTGACTGCTGAACATGTGAAAGTTTAGTACCAACCTGTCAATACACGGCAACTTGCCTCACCGAGAACTGTGCTGTGCAAATGCACAAATCCTAGTCCTACATCATGTACATCAGACGCTGCACTGCACTTGAAATCGAATGGATGGTATTCGTCATGTTAAAAAGGTAAGTTCATGTCTTCATGCCAAATCATGGGTTGGATCTCACTCAATTTTACAAGACGAGACTCGATCCAAAAAACGGAGTCCCAAAATTATGACTAGGCATAGCATGCCTAGACACAGGCTTCATGGCTTAGGCTTAGCCACAAAGTATTCAAATGTGAGTAAGCCTAGAAGAATGATAGGCCTAGCCTGTCATGATATGTTTTGCATGAATGTAGGACAAAATACTGGTCAATAGTGGTCATGCTAGGCCTAACAGTAGTAGTAGTACCATGACTATGTACGGTACATGTAATCCTATTTACCTAACCTTTTCCAAGTCTCACGGCTGGGCCTTGCACACATTTCTCCATTTAGGCATTACACTTACCGTAGTCTATGGCTGGGCCTCATGCATCGTACCGTCGATCAGGGCATTATACTTGCCGTAGCTCGTAGTCTACGCCTACGCATACACACATTAGTCTAAGATTGGACCTATTATACACACATCGTATCGTTATGTATGCATGGTGTTACACTTGCATGACTTGCTGTAGTCTACAGCCTAGCCGTGTACCTACCGTTATTAGAACGTAAGTTGCGTAACATTGTGACGTAAGTTACGCAACGTAAGTTGCGCAAAGCAACGTAAGTTATGTTACGTTGCGTAATGTAAGTTACGTTGCGTAAATTGACAATGCAATGCAACGTAAGTTGCGCAAAGCAACGTAAGTTACGTTATGTTGCATAACGTAAGTTACGTTGCGTGAAATTAACAATGCAACGCATAGCGTAAGTTACGTCCACATAAGTTGTTTGGCGTAAGTTGCGTAATGTAGGTTACGCAACGTAAGTTATTCAATGTAAGTTACGTTGCGTAACTTAACAACGCAACGTAAATTGCGCAACGCAACGTAAATTGCGCAACGCAACATAAGTTACGCAACGTAAAGGGGTGTCACGTTGCGTAAATTAACAACGCAATGTAAGTTACGTCACGTAAGTTGTGTGACATAAGTTGCGTAACATTGTGACTGACTACCGTACCGTAACACTATACCGACTACCAATCCCGTACCGTAGTCCTAGGCCCACTCCCAACTGCACATTTATACATGACTTACAAACGGTATAATCTAAGTAAATTTTTTATGACCCCCTATCGCGGGCTAATTTTTTTTTTACTCCCTTATCTCGAGTCAAAAGTTTTATGACCCCCTCCCGCCTACACAGACTGACGACAAATTATCACCGAACTAGTAAGGCGCGAGGCATGCAAAACTAAATGTGAAGAAAGTGTGTGGGCGTGTTAAAATTTTGATCATAGGGTTAAAAAAGCGTAAAGAAGGTGCTTGCGAGCGGCAAAAAAATTTGAATTATATATTATTTTGAATTAACTAAAGATTGTACGTACATTTTGAGCGTAAATTGAAAGAATGCACGCGCAGCTTAAACCAATTTTGTGTCATCAGCCTTCTATTCTATTTTGGGGTAAAAATTATAACCCCCTCTATTTTTGGTCTAAAAATTCTATGATCCCAGTATATTCATGACCCACACCCACCCCTTTCAAGAAAATGACAGCCCCTATAAACAAACACACTGGTCATAGAAACAAAATACACGTGAATCAAGTTGAACAATTAATAAAATAAACAGTAAAAAAAGTGAAATATTGTATTACAATCAACATATTTTTTTTTCAATTTCCCACGTATGTATTAAATGATAAAGGAAAAAGGAAAAACAATGCATATTTTGCAAGTCAAAGAGCTCAAGCATGAGGAGACGAGTGACAACTCAAAAATGCATGGAAAACGGCCTGGAAAATGATGTGTGAAATTAGAATGAATAAATATTCAGGCAGTACAAATTTGTTTATTTATTTATAATTTCATGTCAAATGTCATGATTATAGTAAACAATGCAAATATTTCATTCATAATAAATTATAACATCCTTAAAAGGAGATGCTGTGACCACGTGATAAGAACTAATTAATTATTCATGAGCTAATAAACGCTCCAATTTTCGAACGCAATCGTTACCAGTCCTCACCTGCAAGCACAACCCGATGACCGTGCGTAAGCAGTTGAAGGACTGGTGGATCAAGTCTATTCAAACACTTCAGAATCTACTAAGCAAAGATCTCCACAATGTTCAATTGTAGGACTTACTGCTTTAATATTTTGCATGCTGATAGCCATATAGGCTCCAACATACAAAGTCCCAAGTTTTAAAATATTTCCTCAAAATATCAAAAGAACCACTGAACCTGGCTTGTTTGTATTCATTTTAATACAATTTTCGTGATGATTCCAAATATGGTCATGACAATGTAAAATTCTGAAATTTTTGAATTTTTAAAGAAATTTAGAAACTTGTCGTCTGCAGTCGACACCCGCGTGGAGGGGGTTAATCATAATAAGGGCAGAGGAATTTCCATACAAAGGAGGAGTTGGGTATTTTATTTAGACCAACATAAGATTCAGCATGATGCAAAATCTATGGATAATTTTGCAATAAATATTGCTACTAATTTGTTTTTGTCTAAATATTTTTGTGATATCTCACTTTAGTTCTTCTTTAAAATGAATATTCTATTTTAATTATATGGGAAAGATTTTATTATTGTTTTTTCTATACAATAATATCAAAATTAATAACAGAAAACACAAGGCAACGATGATTTATATCAATTTTTGCATCTCAGCTCTTTATATTATATATGATGCAATCTGGTCTAATGGAGGCCAAAAGGCGGCAAAATTTGAAATTGAGAAAAGGCAAAAATATGGAGTAAAACAAACCCAGAAAATAGATAAGAAAATAGACATTACAAAACTCCAAAACTTTAGAACCACATATGCTAGACCTTTGGCGTTTTCAGCATATGATAGCCAAAAGTTCGCATAACTAATAAGGTATTAATTATAATAACTCAATTTTTAAACATGCCTCCTTTGGACCAAATCGTGTCACACATTGAGTTCTCCTAATAAAAATTCAAAGGGCATGCTTTATTGTCTGTTTTCAATACATGCAATCAAATTAAATGGACTAATTCATTTAAAGTCCACAATACCCTATGGAAGTTTTGGAAATATCTTCCACAGGGCAAGTAAGAATTTCAAATGGAATTAGCACATTAACCAACTCTATTTGAAACACACTCTCCCTCTGTGGAAGATTTTGGAAATATCTTCCACAGGGGGAGTGTGAATTTCAAATGGAATTAACACATTAACCAACTCTATTTGAAACTCACTCTCCCTCTGTATTAGATTCAGTTGTATGATTCAAATGGAGCTGGCTAATGTATTAATTCCATTTGAAATGCATACTCCCCCTGTGGAAGATATTTCCCATATAGGCCTATTCCACAGAGGGAGTGTGAACTTTAAATGGATTAACCAAAATGCTTTCTACCTACCACAGTATGGACTCTTCTTATGGCTCTAGTGCGGATAATCGTTGATTGAGTTCTGGAAAATTAAAACAAAGAAAGGAGAGCATAATTAGCCATAAATCTACATCAGGTGTAAAATAACATGATTATTCTACTTGTTAAGTAATTATTTCAATATATTAACGAAGTTACACCGTCCCTTTGACATGATTCATTAGAAATACAAACCATTTTCCCTCAAATTGGCCAAATATTAAAATTTGACTTTTATAGAACTTTAAGATTAGGATTTAGCAGTGTTTCATTCAGAAAAACAAGGTAACATTTTTTTTTAATTCCAAAAAATGAGTGCTGTATTTTTTCTGGAATAGGGAGTACAGTCATGCCAAATCACTCAAACATTGTTTGCTGTGATTCAATTTAGTAAAATGTGACATGATCAAGGGGAATGAGTCGGATGTCGCTAATATTGTTTTTGAGATATTGGCAAAAACAGTATTCAAATTCTTTTGTTTTATATTGTTTTCAGCCTTTGATAAATTGCTCATAACTCGGTAACCAGATGTCCGATTTTGATGGGGTTTGCTTCAAAATGTAGCATTTGTAAACTGCTAAAAATGATGCAAAAAACTTCTAATTGAAAATTGCCGACAAGTGACTCATTCCCTTTGATCATGTCACAAATAATAAATGGACAAAAGCAGCACACCCACACTATTGAAATAAGAACTTGTAATAGTTATTTATAAGGTACTTGAGAATAAATATAGTCCTAAAGTGGTCATCTAATTTCTACAATAACACTCACCAATAATAGGCTGTTCCATTTCCAATTCATACACCCTCTATGGAAGATTTGATCTTAATCTCCCACGCAGGGAGTGTGAATTTCAAATAGGATTACCTGAATGGGTGACTCCATTTGAAATCTACCTGTGTGGGAGATTATTGGATTTCAACTGGAACAGCCAAATAATACATTTTAAAATGTATGTAGTTGTACATACATGGATAGTACAAAGTTTTTGTAAATTGAAAAAAACTTGCTATTGAGGAGGCAAAATTTGGTGTAATATTTTAAGGGGGTACTTTTGCTATTAGACGATTAAAAAACCCTGTTTTACAGGCGGATGGATTTTTCATGTAGGGTCAGTTGGTCGGGATTTTTTTTTCCGGAGTCTAAAATATCACCAAAGTTCAAAAATTTGATGATTTTTTTGCAAACATATTTTTAAAATCTTTTGAATATTTTTTCAAAAATTTTCAGTCAAAATTAATCAATTTTGGCCCCAAAAACAGCTGATTTTACATTATTTTAGCAAAAAGTAAATAACAATCTCCCGACCCGCAAAATCTGGGTCGGTGGGGCCCGGGGGTGGGGCCCATAAAACAGGGTATGCATGCTCCCGAGTAAAATCAAAGAACATTTCATATGTGGTGGAATTGCTAATAACAGAGGCATGTAATTCATATGCTCTATTTAAATAATGCAGGTCACAGGATAAGTATTGCCTTTTATATTAATTTTGCTTCTCTGAAATGATGCCATTGTACATAAACTTGACCCAATCTCCCAGCCTGACTCACTTTTAAGTACTATTGTCAATCCCAAACCAGGAAAATACCGATGTTTGAGTTAGTCATAGCAATTGCATTTGCGGTGCACTCCCCAAATATATAAGCTTACATCAAGAGGTCCACTTTTTGTTGTCATATATGCCATTTTTTTTGAGAAAAAGTTCATTAGGCATACACACTAAAAAGTCTATTTTTTGTAAGTCCTGCATGTATCATCCTCCCCCACCGATCCTGCACCCTAGCGACAGGCTTGCATTGACAAAAAGGTTCACTTTTCATTTTAGTTAGAAATGTAATTTTAAGCAAATACCTCAAAAGGTCCAAATTATAATTCAAAAGGGAATTTTGTGATCCACAGCCTCAATCCCCCACCCCCACTTTTCTAAAAAAGGTTGAGATTTTTATACCACTGGCCTCGCTACAAAATGTTTAAAATTGTTTATGTATACAATCATAGTAAATTTCTTGCAGATTAATTCGTTTAGCAAAAATATCGCTAAATTTGAATTCACGGTTTTGATGGCATGTAAAACTGAGTCATTTTTAAGAAAAGTTGAACAATGATGGGCCTATTTATCTAAAATCTTGTTTGCATCTTAACAAGGGGTAGACACTTGTAAAATGTTATTAGAACATCAGCAAACAGACTTACAAATGACAAGGGAATTTTCAAAAAACTTTATCATGAAATGTAAGGTATAACTCGTGCACGTGCCACCCCCCCAATCGATTGCAAAATTTAGAAAATGCCATAGAAAAACTGCTGAAAAATGGCCTGTGTCCCCCCCCATCAGACCCAGTGCCCCCACCAATCATGGTCAGTGCCCCCTCCCCCCTTCCCCCACTATGATGACCCACGTTACGCCGCTGGTCCCTTAGCTACATCTTTCGAGACAATTCTCTATCTTCCTGTCTCCTTGAAGAGGCAGGTATTTGACCAATGCATTATAACTGTTCTCTCATACAGGGCTGAGACCTGGGCAACCAGTAAACGCTTGGAGAAGAAACTTGGCGTGACAAAAAAAGGAATAGAATAAAGAAGATAAGTTTTTGATAATGGCCACTTGCACTCAACGTTAATATTATATACATGAGTTGACCTCAATATTTATCAAGAAAGGCAAGGGACTGGTATATCGATATGCTTGAGTGAACCGCATGCATCCACTACACTGTTCAATAGCCTTATTGTGATGTGGCGGGAGTTTTAAAAACATGGGCCCTGAACAAAATATGATGAGCGTATATACTGCCAGGCAAAAAACAATGGAAATTGTGATGATGCGTGCGCATACTGACAACTCATCTATAGTTTTTGGTCAAAACTCAAATGCAGAAGCAAGTGGAAAATATATTGATTCCACAACGTGAATTGAAATTGCATAGATGATGCACACCTTCCGATTATAATCCAAAAATAGCCAAGACTAATTGTATTGACTCCAGTCGTTAACCTAACGGCTGTAAATCTTTAAAAAATCTAAAAATAAATTAAAGGAAGTCTCCGGCAATCACAACATTAGTCCTTATAATTGTATGTAAGAAAAATAATTATCAAGCACAAATCACACTGTTTTATTTAACATAAAAACGAATAAAAAACATCCGCCTCTCAACATGCGACATTCAAAATTCCCGGCCACCGAAAGAGTCTAAGGTAATGACATCAATACAATGAAGGCTGACGCCAATTGAGCACAAGTAACCATTACGTCATTGCACTTAGACAATTTCGGTGTGGGAATTGTGAATATCACGTGTTGAGAGCGGACTGTTTTTATTCGTTTTTATGGTCAATATGAGTTCGTTTTAAATAAAACCATGAGATCCGTGCTTGATAATTATTTTTCTAACATAAGACATAATGTTATGATTACAGCAGACCCCTAGCTTAATTTCGCCACATGGCAGAGTCATTGACAATTAAAATAAAAAAGGTTAATTTTTCATAATTGCTTGCGATAATTGCACATTTGTGCTCAGTGCGATATTTTTTGACAATATTCTTCACTGTCAATTTGAAAGCAAAAAAACAAAACTCAATTTATGCAGAAGTGAATGGCATATAATTATTGATTCCACAACGTAATGAAATTGCATAGACGATTGCATAACTTCGATTATATAATAAAAAATAGCCAAGAATAATTATATCGACTTCAGTCGTTAACCCTAACGGCTATAAATCTTTTTAATTTTTTTTTTATTTTGACCCTATATAAACTTTGATGAATTGCATAAGGGTGGCAATTTTACATCCACCCGAATCTTATTTTGTACCACCCAAGGAACAATAATCATGATAATCAGCAACAAAATACGCTATTCGCAGATCACACGGTCATAGACGAGTAACTTTTTGCACAAGATTTACAATTTTAACTAGAATTAGCCATTGATCAATAAATTGCTTATTATCACAACCTCCTATACTATAGGCTATAGTCTTTCAGACAAAATTATATTGAATTGAGAAAAATAATAATAAAATGAAGTGACCTCAAAAAAGGAAAGAGAATTGACCAGAAACATGTTTAATATTTGTAATTGCCTCTTTTACTTTTGACTTCCATCCTCCTAATATACACTGCATTGTCTTTTTTAAAGACAGTTCTTGTTTTAAATATAAATGCCACTATCAAATGTTATATTGACCATAATACATTATAATGTCCTTGCTCCTGGTTACACAGGGCTGGCTGGGCATTGCACATGAGATGCATTTTAATGTTAAACCATCCAACCGAGTCCCGACCAAAAGGACAATAATTGTGTGTAAAACTCCAGACATGTCCCGACTTCCACTCCAGCCGGCCAATTGCTGCAAACCCCAGCATTTTGCCCTGGCTTAAGTCCCCACCCAAATTCCCAACTTTCTGAAGAAGGTCCGCCACAAGCCTGGCCCTGCATGGGGTCAAAATTTGTGTCAACTCTCCGTCCAAATGTTGTCAACTGCCCGGCCATCCCCAGGTACCCAGGGGCCGGGGTTCCAATTGACATGTACATTATTACACATCACATAAACACTACTCGACTGTAACCATATCTACCATTTGACATTTGTACACTATTGTATTCAGATTCTAATATTACTAGTTATACCAATGAACATGATTCCAACAAGACCGGCAAGTTTATTACCATCATTTATTACGTTTGCTACGTGCTAAAAATGGATCTTTAATGTCGCTGACCACATCACACTTTTTTATCAATATCAAGGCCCTTCTATAGAAATTATCAGTGAAAAAATGTAGACATTTTCCACACTTTCTGAGTCAATAACCTTCCTAACATTCAGCAGAGAGTAGCGTTGGCCATAGCCGGTATCGCGGAGAAAAATGCAACTCAATTTTGATCACTTTCCTACACAAATTTGGAAATGTGCCATAGACTTATACAGTGAAGTATGCAAATGTAACGAAATTCAAGTAGTGCAAGCTGATAATAAAATTATAATGGCAGAGAGTTATTCCTTTTCATACACCTGCACCGGCGGATCCAGGACTGCTTCCCCCAGGATGCTGTAAAGTTAGTGACCAAAACGGGGGTCCAGGGGCCTGGCCCCCTGGCGGGTGTCGGGAGGGGTACCAAATCAAATTAATGATTTCTTATTGATATGCAGGGGAAAGAAGAATCATGCACTGTAGACTAGCACAATTAAACATGAAATTACAATGGAAACACAACATGCATAGGCAGATAAACCAGAGTAAAAACTCTGAACATATCAATAATTACCTACTTCAATAACTTCAAATGGTCACATCATAGTCATGATAGTGCAATCAATATACTACCACTGCTAGTACACATAAGGCGTGTTTCTATTGGGACCGTTTACCGGTAAAAAGACGGTAAAGGGATTATTTCTGCTCAATAGAAACTGACCTTCCCGCTATTTACCGGTAAACAGGGGCGAGTTACTACCGGTAAGGTTTTCCTTCTTGAGGAAGGAAAATAGCGGGGCCGCTTACCGGTAAGCGTCAAGAGAAACTCACTCCGTTCCGATTGAATGCGCATACAGGGAAGAAAACGGAAGTTGAGTCGCGAAATTGACCTCTGCATCATCAATGAGCTAGCTTGTTTATGTATTATACCATGATTATACCATTCCGTTCGCAAAAATTCTTAGGCCTAATCACATACAAATATTTGACTCACTTGCTATGAATAAAGTAAATGGAAGAAATATTAATAATGCATTATCCCTGCATTATACATATCATGCTAAATATTTAACATGAGTTATGATTTATGACCCTAGTAAAAGCCATGAAATAAAACAACAACAACAACATCAGCGGATGAATCCAGCTGTGCATGCGGAAAAAAAATAGAAATCAACTCGGATCCGCGGCGGTGTGTGCTTCAGAAAATTAGAAAGATTTCATGAATTTAATATTATGTTGTTGATGTTAAATTACTATTCGCTAAGAATAATTAACTGAAATTAAACTGTGAAAGATTAAATTCTAAGACCTATATTTTTTGCGCGCAACAATACTGAGTACTCACGTCGATATCACTGAGGGGGATTTCCCAATGGCGTAATTTGATGTACGAGAACGAATGAAAACGCTAATAAAAAAACATTATTCTTCAGTCTTCTTTTCTCATGTTTGCTACCTCATTTTTAGCCAAACAATTAAGAAAATACTACAATATTAAAATCCACAATGCTTTGCGATTGACCCGTGGATTGACCCCAGTGCACGACCTTTCGCCGGCAAACTTTAAAGGTGTGTCAATTGACGCTGTTCATCGAGTGTTTACCGGTAAACAACGTGCAATGGAAACTGACCGTTATCCGCCTTTCGCCGCTATTTGACGGCGAACAGTTTTACCGGTAAAATGCAGGGGACTCAATAGAAACACGCTATTATTCCTTTTCATACACCTGCACTGGCGAATCCAGGACTGCTTCCCCCCAGAATGCTGTAAAGTTACCCGGTAGTGACCAAAACGGGGGTCCAGGGGCCTGGCCCCTGGCGGGTGTCGGGAGGGGTACCAAATCAAATTAATGATTTCTTATTGATATGCAGGGGAAAGAAGAATCATGCACTGTAGACTAGCACAATTAAACATGAAATTACAATGGAAACATAACATGCATACAGGCAGATAAACCAGAGTAAGAACTCCAAACATACCAATAATTTCCTACTTCAATAACTTCATACGGTCACATAATATTTTATATACCTCATCTAAAGATTCCCGCCATCTGATTGGTTAAAAGAGCGGGCATAGTTCTGCGTGTGCTTTGTTCCCAGCGTAAAATGATATTACGCACGCGTTAATGTTTTCGCGTGCTATAATTACGCGGACATCGTCTGTGCCGTTCGCATTGAAACTATTAAATTCTCTTCCCAAAATCGATGCTTTTAACCAACCAGATGACAAGAATCTTAAGATATGGTATACAAAACAAATATTGACTGCTTTTTATTCGGGGCATGGTTAAAATTATAGGCCCGCGGTGATCTCAAAACCATGACTATGCCGATAGTCATGGTTTTGAGATCACCGCTGGCCTATAATTTTAACCATGCCCCTCATAGCAGTCAATATTTGTATAATAGTCCATGATAAATGGAATGGAATCAATACTACAGTATACTATACATAGCTATCATTATTAATTTCTATGATTGAAGAACTACATTGTTCCATGATTGTACCAACTGAAAAATTTGGTACATGGATATTGCCAATACAAATAATAATGGCTTTTGCTCCTGTCTACATGGCATCCTAGTCCGAATAATCAGACCCAGAACAAAATATTAATTTCTGACATGATCGTGTACTGGGTCTGAACTGTTTCCATATGAAATCTTGATGGCAAATTGGACAATAGAAGCACATGGTTCTACGTGACAGCTTTTTAATCCCTATTCATGTTACGTGAATCACGCTATTGTGGACCATCCTTCTGATACTTGAGTGTTTGGACAAGCGGAGCGGTTTTTGTCTACCTCTCTGTTTGTAAACAAACCAGGAGGTCGAAATCGTCCTCCTCGCCGAATACGAAAGTCAGCGTAATAGTACGGCACTGATGGCATCCCTGTAATAGGCCTAGTTATTGGCAATTTAAAGTAATTTAAACCTTATCATTTTACCTGTTCATCAAATCACAGCATAAATGTTCCAAGTAAACAGTTCCATACTTTCACCTAGTACCCCTGTATCATCATCACACCAGTTTGTGGCATACCAACTCAATTCATAACACATAAGTATATAATAATAATGTGGACTTTGGGTTAACCCCAATTTACACTCACTCTGCACAGGTCTACTTCAGGGTTGCCAAAAGATTTCAGCCCGAATCGCGGGTCAAATAATCGAAAAGTCGCCCAATTTTTCTCTTTACCATTGGTTTCTATGGGGCAGGAAACTATCGAAAGTCGCGGGAGCCAAAGTTGAAAAGTCGCCCAATTTTTTTCTTAAACATTGGTTTCTATGGGACAGGAAATTGTCAAAAGTCGCGGGAAAAATCTTCAAAAGTCGCCCAATTGGGCTACCAAATCGCGGGTTTGGCAACCCTGCTCTGCACAGCTATACTTATAGAAATGCCAGGGTTGCTAACAATTTTTCAGCCTGAACCCATAGAGCAAATAATCAAAAATGTGCCCAATTTTCATAAATCATTGGTTTCTATCAGTATAGTGGCATAACATTGGCTTAGGAAGATTTTCAACATGGGGGGGGGGGGCTAAAACCTGAAAAATTTTGGTGTGCCACCCTGGGGGTGTCCGAGGGGAGTTTTCCCCTGTGTCAGAAAATTTTGCAAAATATAGGTCACAAACGCCCATGTTCCCTCTATTTTATCATCCACAATTTTTTTATTTCACCAAAATTATTGAGGGCGCTGAGCCCCCCCCCCCCCAAAAAAAGCCCCCGGTTCCTAAGCCTATGCATAACTAGAACTTCGCAACCAAGGGGGTAACCTGGTGAATCTGCCACTGTTGAGAGGGTGTTTACAAAATACTAATCCTGCATTGAAGTCAATGGTCAACTCATTTGGGGGTCCAGGCCGGGGGGGGGGCAATTAGTGATCCAATCTGCTCTTGCTGCCCCTCCCTACCTTTGCTGATTATGCCACTAGTTTCTATGGAACAGGAAACTATCTGTTCCCAATCCTGGGCTGCCCCCGGGGGCTGCCAACTTAACCATTGGTTTCTACAGGACTGGAAATGGTCAAAAGTCACTGAGAATATTGGCAAAAACCGCCCAATTGGGCTACCAAATTGCAGCTCTGGCAACCCTGTAACCAATGCAATTACACAGTTATATTCCACTATTCAAAAAGATTTACTCAACCAGGACAATACCAGTCCATTGTTTATCTAGACTTTACACAAGTCTAAAAAGTTAACTGCATGCACACCAATGTGGCTAAAAGCTAGACTTGAATTAAGTCCTGCTATTGATTAGATGTAATCCTGTCTGGATAACATAATAGTTTTATTCAATAAACCATGCTAATGGATCAATGCAAACCTTCAAATGGTGATTTGTAAACATTCATGATGCATTATGATGAATAGGATTTTGATTTCCAAATCACTTGCAGAGTTTTATTAAATCTCTTCCCAGTTAAAAGGGGGTACTACACCCCTCAATAAAATTTGTGTCTAATTTGTGCATTTTTCTCAAAAACTAAACACACTGGTATTTAAACAAAAGTTATGTATATTATAGGGGCAAGGAATCTGATTACTACACTAGAATTTCAGTGACCCATGACAAGTGGCTCGTTATTTAAGGTACCGCTAGGATCTGAGACTATGTACCTCATCTCCTATCATATATACTGAACCGCTTGTCTTGAGTCACTAAAATTTCAGTGTACATGTAGTAATTGGATTCCTTGCCCCAATAATATACATAACTTTTGTTACCAGTGTGTTATTATTTTTTGAGAAAAATGCAAAAATAGTCAAAAATTTACCACAGGGGTGTAGTACCCCCTTCAGATTATAATAATTAGAGAGGATCAGGATTGAAAGGATCAAGAGTTCCAGAGGCCTGGAAAATATGTTTATTTCCCAGCAAGAGAGATATATTTCCTCCAACTTAACAGGAGCACAGGGCTCCGACTCATAATTGGAAGGTTGCAGGTTCGAGCCCCGGCGACGCCATCGTGTTGTGCCCTTGAGTAAGGTACTTTATTACTCCTCTCCACCCAGGTGTTTTAAATGGGTACCAGCATTCTTTAATGCTGGGAAGGTAACAGACTTGCTGTGGAGGAGGTGTAGCGATCCCCCCCACAGCAACATTACATGGAGGAGTCTGGCCCAATCGCCAATGAAAGAGAGATGGGCACTCCGTTCACTGTTTATATACAGGTTCGACTCCTTTACCGTTACCTTAGCAGGATTTCCCTCCAAATTACCAAATTCCCAGCAAGGAGATTGCCAAATTGCTTATTATTTCCAGGCCTGAAGAGTTCCCATTTAAAAATTTTTTTGAGATATAATAACACAGCAAGTACAAAAAGGTTATTAAAACATGGTAAACCTGCTATAATTGCATATCAAAAACATTTTAATAACATTTAAATGTTGGTTTATTTGAATTGAAGGTCATGAAAACATTTTCTGAACATTTTATTAAAAAAAGCACAATATAACAACATTGTGAAAATGTTATTGTAAAATATTTTGGGCAAGCATTTTGGCCAAATATTTTGTCAGCACTTAAATAATATGTAGAATGTTTTGTATTAATTAAAGGAGTATTTTGTGATCCTAGCATACTCTTTTTATGACATATTTCAGTAGATATCCACGAAAAAAGCTTGTTCTCAAAATTTCAGTTGATTCCGATTTTGCATTTGCGAATTATGCATGATTATGTGTAGGCCCCCTATTACACGGCTCCATAGACAATGTGTTGTAATTTCAGTCTGGTGTACCAGAACAATAATTTTGCTAAATGAATTGATCTGTAAGAATTTTTTTTTGCACATAAACATTTATGTAGCCACTAGCCAGAGGTTTCCAGTGGTATAAAAATCTCAACTTTTTTTGAGAAAAGTGGGGGGGGGGGGATGATGCTATGGATCACGAAATGCCCTTTCAAGTTTTCAAAAATGTTGAACTTCTTTCAGAGACGCCCGGGAGGGGGATGGCAAATGCCCAACCCCTCCCACCCTGTCAGAACTCTTGCCCCCACCCTTGCACACCAGTAAAATCCAAAAATTACATACAAAATTTGTTGGTTTTGGCTCCCATGAAATTCACTTTGCACCTCCATGCCCCCCCCAAAATAAATATATAAAACATTTTGCTCATGCATTGCATGCTAAAGGTGACTTGAGTCAAATTTGAACGCGGCTTCATTGACTACAATTGGGCTATTCCAGAAAATAGATGCACACCCCCTATAGAGGAGTTTGGATTTTCGGACTTTTTGTCCAGTCGTGACTGTTGGAAATCCAGACTTTAAAGTGTCCAAAGGCAAACAAATCCGGCAGAAAAATAGCTCCAAATCAGAAATCCTCAATTTGAGAGTTCATTTCTTAAAACTTGCAAACTTTTTATCATTTTACCCACTGAGATCTGGCCTATGGCTGTGCCTGTGGTTTTTATAAAAAAATATGTTCCTGGAATGAAATATATGACAAAAATTAAATGTTCTGAAACTATATGCATGTAACAGGCAGCATGCCAAAGAAGATATCTTATACTTCCCACAATGCATTTCTTCAATTTTCTGTCCTGATTTGCTTATGCAACATGGGTCGATACTCGATGTGACAAATAGTACCTCAAAGAACAGAGCACATCCAGTTTTTGCAAAATATGTATATTTCTTGACTATCGATCCATGTTTAGCCAGTCATGTTGCAAAGGATTCTGGGAAGGCTTAGATATCTTCTCTGTACATCTCTATACAGCAGCACAGTTCATCTGTTGGTCACAGATTCCATATGGGACTTGTTGCATTTTTAACATGATTTTAACAAGTCCCATACATCACATTTGTGCCCTTTAACCTCAGTGTGGAATCTATTTCAAATAGTGTATATTATTTTTAGGTGCCTGGAAATACCTTTCAGGGGAAATCCCATTAATAATATCATGAGGTATATCCTTGTTTTGGTGTGCCTTTACAGTTCCTGGTATATGTTCCCAGGAGCAAAATTGTGTAACCATAATATCTTCAAAATCTTTTTTTAAAGATATGTTAGTGTAACTAAATGCTGCTACCTAAATACCATAATATGTTGCTATTATAAACACATTGGGAAACATCCTGAATAGGTCATCGGGGTTCTCCTAAAGGGCTATTCCAGTTGAAACCCATGCACCTGACATAATCTCCCGGCATAATCTTAATCTCCCACACAGGGGTGTAAACTCCAAATGGGGTTACCTGAAATGAGTTCACTACTCCATTTGGGATTCACATTCCCTGTGCAGGAGATTAACATTAAGATCACGTATGTCTTCCTTACAGGGTGTATGGATTTCAACTGGAATATCCTGATCACACGAGAGTGTCACTGTCAAACATTGTAGGGGTCAACCAGGAGGCCACCCTCTTAGGGCAACTGAGCTGAAATCTTGAAACCAGGGGATAAAAACCCCAAAGCTTCCCATTTTTCCAGTATCTGATCACACCATCTTGAATTATTGGGGGAGGGCAGAAGGGTATTCGCACCCCTGCACCAATATTATTGTCAAGGGGCTGAACCCCCTGCTAAATGCCCCAGCCCTGGTTCCGAAGCCTGTGCTCTCTTCAGAGTTCCTTTCTCCCAGTCTCTCTCTCTCCCGGCTCTCTCTTTGCTCTTCCTTTGACACGCATGGGGGCTTGCTGCACTACCTAAGCACCCACACTACACTACGCCCCTTGGAAAGCCAGTAGGCCTAACCTGGGCCGCCAATGTCTAGAGAAGCTCAGTTGAAATTTTACTTCAAATGACACAATACTTTGGCTTACATTCAAATTTAATGTGGTCAATTCTATATATAGGTAGACTACCAATACCAGGCACATGAAACTATATAGGCCTACATTGCATAACAGATCCTGATTGGCATCAGATCAACCCATTGTTGCAAGAAGCCATACTTTTGAGAATATAGGCCTACTGGGAATGTTTTGTGCATAATTTGATAGGCCTATTTATTTCTTCAGTCGGTCGGGAAAATATTCTTATTAATTAAGGGTCATAGCCAAAACATGACTGTACGCCTACAATAGGCTTAGTAAATAGCCCAAATAGTTGTGAATTGGCACATTTCTCTACATGTACTGTATACCACTTCATTCATGTTTTAAAACAGTTTAGAAGTGTTTAGAAACTGTAAAAAAACTTTTCAGGATGTCAAAAATGTTCAAAGAAAAACAAAACTGTTTCTGGAATTTCTAAAATTAGGGTCGGTATTCATTTGTACAGTAAAACAACAACAAAATCCAGATTTTCCAGATTAGGGTCGGTCGGTGGAGGACAAGCAAACAATCTTTTTTGGGGGGCCTTATGTAAAAGAGTGAAAAACCCTTTCTCCAAAAACTTCAAGCAGGCAGGATTTCCCTTCAAATTCTTATTTCTTCATTTTCAAACATTTTCTCTGAACAATAACATGAAAGTTGTAAATTTTCGATTTCAAGGTTGAATGTAATTTTTCACTTGAGTTGAGAAGACAAATTACCCCCTATTATATCAGCTGTGGGTCAAATAGCAGTAGATCATGTATCAGGGGCACTATTTTAAGTCAGATTCAGACTCCACTGCGATGCTGCAATGCTTTTGAAACTGAAATCTGAGCCAGGTATTTACGAGCTCGGCGGTGAAAATTCTCCTCGCGCGGTGAAAATTTCGTCCGTGATGAGAGTTGGATTTTTTTCAACTTTTTCTCATCGCGCTGCGATATCACAGCCGCGCACACTTGTGATTGGCTGCTGAAAATCAAGGTTGGCAGAATGACCATAAAAGGAGATGCAGACCCCACATGCTTTTAAAACATTGCAGCATCGCGCAATGAATTTGAAATGCAAATTTTAATTTCATCACGCGATGCTGCAATGTTTTATAAAAACCATCACTTGGCGCTGTGATGTGGAGTCTGAATGGGACTTTAAGGTTCGCACTTCTCAAATTATTTGGAACTGGATCCAGGAACACATATGTGACGCCATCAAGCAAAATCAGTCGGAACTCAGAAATACTGATTTTGAGATATAGCCAAACAAAGGAACTATTCCCTTTTGTTTCCTTTTGTTTTGGAAACTTTTTAATAGCTCTTATCTTTGGAACTGGTTGTTCAATTTCAATGGGGTTTTCTGCCAAATCCAGCTTTGTAAATGCTTTTTGCTATCCTATAAGAAACTGAAAATTTAATATTTCCGAGTTCCGACTGATTTTGCTTGATCGCATCACATACATGCCTAGGCTTATACAAGATATAACATGACCTGCTTCTGTCAAAACATAAGACTGCAGAAATAAATTAGATGCCTCCAAAATGTGCAAAATGTTTTGGGAGATTTTTAATAGCCAGGTTTTTGGATGGGGGAGGGACTCAAACTTGTGAATGTACCAACAACTTGTGCATGTGGAGGGGAGGGGGGGGGGGGGCACTGAGCTCAATTTCCCTGATACCAAAAGATTAGCCACATTGTAGACCCCATTTTTTCCCACCATAGTGGTTCAAGAATCTAAAAAATCCCTTAAAAAGGGATGTGCCTGCATAGGATGATGAATTACAATGAGTAACATCAAATTTCTATTTATATAAATAATGGTAAAAATAATTTTGATGTGTAAATATTATGGTTGTTTGAACTGTGGCACACATACCTTCAACCAGGAAGAGACCCCCAGCGACACAATCATCTGCCGATCCCTATCTATTCAGAACTCAACATTGGTGAAGGGAGTAGGGATGTATAAAATACACAAGTGTGAAGTGTCACACATTTTCACGCAGGATTTAGGAAAATTATCTAACTACTCCTGATTCCAGAAAAACACAGTACTTAAATTTATATCCTAATCCTTAAACAGGGTTCCTGCACCTTGAAGCCTTAAAAATTCAAGGATTTTGCAAGGACTTCCAAGGTCCAAAAGCATGATTTTCAAGGATTTACCACTAAAAGCTTAACCGCACTAAAAGCTGCGTATTAACAAAAGTGACAGCCCCTCTCAACTCCCCAAATTTTGTCAAAATTATACTTAACAGGTAACATTCTGATTTTATGGTCTTTCAAGGACCTTTTGTAAATTTCCAGGACTTTCAAGGCCTTTAAAAGGTGTTTTCAAATTTAAGGACTTTCAAGGACTGTGTGTGGGAACCCTGTTAAAGTAGTTTGGACCTAACTGGCAATAAAAGTCAATTTTTAATATTTGACATGTTGTAAAACGCCAAGCGGGCAAAAATCTCAAACCTGCAAAAAAAAAAGCCAATATTTTACATGTTTTTATACAATTGCAACTGTCTTCAACTTCTTGCAGCAAGAGAATATAGTTACAAGCCTGTGATTCCAAACAAGGATGTAAGGTTTCCAAATAAGGAAGTGGAAGTTCTTACTAAAAGGAAGCATGGAACACCTTTTAAGCATACTGCCTCTAGGGCTGGGAGGGGTGCAGAATTCTTCATGCTTGGTCACCGCCATTAGTATTACTGTCTGCTATCTATAGCTACACATAGCAACTTCGTTTTGTTTTCAACAGTTTTGAGTGAGTGAAAATCTCTTGGAATCAACTCTCAGTCCATGTCTTATTTTGCTCACTTTGATGAGTTTGTTTTTGTTTTTCTTGTTGAATACAAGTGAGTATTCCTAGCCCTAAACAAGCAAAATGATGTTTCAAGTGCATCGACAGAGTTAAATGGTTTGATTCAGGACAAGTACGCAAACTACTTGAATTAACGCCCACCAACAGGTACTGCCAAGGACTCTACAGTTACTATTTATCATACTATAGGATAAGGCAACGGAAAAAAACAACACCTGTTTTATGGGCCCAACCAACCCAGATTTTGCGTTTTGGGAGAATTGTTTGGTTTTGCTAAAATCATGTAAATTCAGCTGTTTTTTTGGCCAAATTTGATTGATTTTGACTGAAAATTCAGAACATTTTTCAAAATATTTGCACAAAAAAAATATCAAATTTTTGCGCTATATTTTTAGTTTGTGGTGATATTTTAGGGTAATTCAAGTTGAGCCTTCAGAAAAAAAATGTTGAAAAGTCCATCCGCCCGTAAAGTCCATTTCGTCACTTAAGCCACTGTTTGCAAAAATGAAAGTCAGTTGCTGAGTAGACACAGAGCTACAGACAGATGATGCTACAGACTTGAATCAAAAGTGTCAGCGTGATTGGGCATAGTTTAACCATATATTTATATTAAAAGAAATCTGATGTTTCTCATTGTAATTCATGTTTTGCCGGTACATCCCCTTTTAAAAGGATTTTTATTCATGTATAACATACTTTCCGCTATTCCAACTGAATTCCATACACCCCCTATGGAAGTGACCCTAATCTCCCACACAGGGGATGTAGATTTCAAATGGAGTCACCCATTCAGGTAAAACCCGTTTGAAATTCACACTCCCTGTGTGGAGGATTAATGTTATGTCTTCCATAGGGGGTGTATGGATTTCAACTGGAATAGCCCATTATTTAGCTGCACTGTAGCAGCTGTCGGTCAAAATTATGGAACAAGTCTTGCCCACAATATTTGAAGCAGTAGGGTTATGCCAGTATTTTTGGCTTTAGAAGTAGGCCTACATAAATTTCAGGTTAAAAATTTCCCAGTTGACGATAAAATCGACTTCATCAGTCACATCAGGCAGTATTAATAATTATGCTAGTGTAACAGTATTGTGTTGTTCTGACGCATCTTCTGACCTCGCTCAATTAAGTCAATACACCATCCCACTTCAAATTTTGTTTGCTCCAATGTTTGATGTGTTTTTGACCTAGTAAACATATCAGAATAACTTCCACCATTAGTCACCCTGCTTCTTTGTGAAATACAGGAAAAGTATTTATACGTTCTGGTGCTATAACCAGGATTTGTGGGTGCAATTTGATGGGGCAATTTGATGAAAGGGCCTAAATAAACAACTAAAATATCATGTTGATAAACATGTAAGTATTTAGGGGGATGGCATTTTCTTCGGAAGGGTGATCACAAATATAATGGGGGTCATAGAATTTTTAGACCCCAAATTGGGGGGTTATAGAATTATTAAGGGCTGGTGACTCAACATTTTCGCATGCTGCGCACGCATTCTTTGACTTCACAATCAAAATGTCCATACAATCTATAGCTATATAATGCAAAATTTTTACGCTCTCCGCGCGCTTTCTTTAAACTTACCATAAAATTTTAACATGCTCTTCGCACTTTCTTCACTCTTAGGTTTTGGCGCGCTCTGCGTCTTAGTCTGTGTAGGTGGAAAGGGGGTCATAAATAATGTCGACCCAAGATACGGGGGTCGTAATATATTTTGGCCCACAATAGGGGGGTCATAATAAAAAATTTACTCTGGTCACCAACATATTTGGGACCCCCCCTTCCAAAGAAAATGCCAGCCCTCTTAGGGGGGACATTCCATAGGGGAGAGTAGTTGCCCCACCCCCACTGCTATAAAATCAGTCCTGCAGGCTAGATGTATTAAAGGTGTATGTATAACAGTTGAATTGACAACATAATATTCATAATTATCACTATCATATCCCACACACCAGAAAAAGATATCCTACTCTTCCCAGAATCCTTTGCAACATGATGCATCACCTCATTACATCAAATGACACTCCTATTATATACTTTGTTTACATGTTGACAATAGATTGGCTAAACATGGGTTGATAGTCAAGAAATCAACATATGTGATGCGATCAAGCAAAATCAGTCGGAACTCGGAAATATTGATTTTGAGATATAGCCAAACAAAGGAACTATTTCCTTTTGTTTCCCTTTGTTTTGGAAACTCTTTAATTGCTCATATCTTTTGAACTGTTTGTTCAATTTCAATAGAGTTTTCTGCAAAATGCAGCCTTGCAAATATTTTTAACTCTCCTATAAAAAAACTGAAAATCTAATATTTCCGAGTTCCGACTGATTTTGCTTGATTGCATCACATATATAGCATCATTACATGGAGGCCCGGCATGGAGGAGTCTGGCCCAATCGCCAATGAAAGTGAGATGGGCACTCCGATAACCGATATACAGGATCATCTCCTGTACCTTTTCCTTTCATGTACTCTGTTCAGTACTTTTTGTCATGATTGACCTATGTCAGTACAGACAATTTAAATGGAAGAAATGCATTGTGGGAAGTGTAACATATCTTCTCTGATCCCACACAACCATATATTTATGGTATTCAAAATAAGGTACTTATCATTTCATAGTTATTATTAAAGCTGGCTTCAGTCAGATAACAAAACTTTGAGACTCCTCGCTCTCATCAGAATTTAGTAGTGACACAGCTTGATTTTGAGTGCCAAGTTCGAAATATATAGTGAATGGCCAGGCTGCGGTTGCTTGATTTAATCACAATGATTTAAATCATAATTTAAATCATGATTTAAAGCACATGATTTTTTCTCCCAAAACACCAAAAATATTTAGGTCTCTTTGGGGTAAAAATGTATATCTTCAATATGAAAGGTCAAAATTTTCAATTGATGGTCGGCTTTTCATCCCAGCTGCAGACACTTTAAGTCACCAACTTTGAGGACTGTTAAATTATTTGATATCAGAAGGACATTCTTCATTTTCAAAATGCAATTTGATATGTCTGATGTGCTCTCAGGTCCCACAAAAAATATGTGAAAACGTTGCTATCCGAGTCAAAAAAAAAATCATGACTTGGCTGCACTATAATGACAAAAAAAAAAAAAAAAAAATGTTGATACCCCTTTTCTTCTATTTGAAAAAAAAAATAATTGTAAATTTTTTTGAGATACACCCTGAATGCACACAATAAAGAAGAAGCCATTTGGCTATTGACATCCATACACCCTTAATAAAAGACATGACCTTAATCTTCTGACACAGGGAGTGTGAATTTCAAATGGAATTACCTGAATGAGTGACTTCATTTGAAATCTACACCCCCTGTGTCAGAGATTAGCCATTTCCCCTATCACTAGGATCCACAACATGCTCATCTATAAGGGCACAGTTCTTTAACCCCAATACATTTGTACATTCATTGAATGACCTTAGAAAATTTGGGTACAAAAACTCATACACTGCAACTT